>NC_088405.1:11898554-12063941 GCF_034236695.1 Oncorhynchus nerka
GACAAGTAACTCTTTATCCACATTATAGCAGAGGGTGTAAAGCCATAACACATACGTTTTTCCAGCAGCAGGCTATGATCAATAATGTGAAAAAGCTGCACTGAAGTCTAACAAGACAGCCCCCACAATCATTTTATCATCAATATCTCTCAGCCAATCATCCGTCATGTCCATTAACAGTGACTGGAGTCAGGAACCCAGGGCCGGCCCACTCATTAGACAGGATTACACAGCTGCCTCTGCCAACCCTGTCCATTAACAGTACCCTCGTAAAACTGACTATTCTACCAATCCTCGACTTCGACGACGTCATTTACAAAATAGCCTCCAACACTCTACTCAGCAAACTGGATGCAGTCTATCACAGTGCCATCCGTTTTGTCACCAAAGCACCATATACCACCCACCACTGAGACCTGTATGCTCTCGTTGGCTGGCCCTCGCTACATATTCGTTGCCAAGTCCACTGGCTCCAGGTCATCTATAAGTCTTTTCTAGGTAAAGTTTCGCCTTATCTCAGCTCACTGGTCACCATAACAACACCCACCAGTAGCACACGCTCCAGCAGGTATATCTCACTGGTCATCCCCAAAGCCAACACCCACTTTGGCCGCCTTTCCTTCCAGTTCTCTGCTGCCAATGACTGGAACGAATTGCAAAAATCGCTGAAGTTGAAGACTTATATCTCCCTCACTAACTTTAAGCATCAGCTATCTGAGCAGCTTACCGATCGCTGCAGCTGTACACAGCCCCTTTGTTAATAGCCCACCCAACTACCTACCTCATCCCCATATTGTTTTTATTTACATTTTTGCTCTTTTGCACACCAGTATTTCAACTTGCACATCATCATATGCACATCCATCACTTCAGTGTAAATTGCTAAATTGTAATTAGTTCGTGACAATTGGCCTATTTATTGCCTTACCACCTTACTCCATTTCACACACTGTATATAGATTTTCTATTGTGTTATTGACTGTACTTTTGTTTATTCCATGTGTAACTGTGTTGTTTTTTGACACACTGCTTTGTTTTATCTTGGCCAGGTCGCAGTTGCAAATGAGAACTTGTTCTCAACTGGCCTCCCTGGTTAGATGAAGGTTAAATCAAATCAAATCAAAACCAGTGACTGGAGTCAGGAACCCAGGGGCGGCCCGCTCATTAGACAGGATTACACAGCCGTCTATGGAGGCATGTTGACGAGGGCGGCCCGCTCATTAGACAGGATTACACAGCCGTCTATGGAGGCATGTTGACGAGGGCGGCCCGCTCATTAGACAGGATTACACAGCCGTCTATGGAGGCATGTTGACGAGGGGCGGATTACACAGCTCATTAGCCCGGATTAGACAGGGTTACACAGCCGTCTATGGAGGCATGTTGACGAGGGCGGCCCTTCATTAGACAGGATTACACAGCCGTCTATGGAGGCATGTTGACGAGGGCGGCCCGCTCATTAGACAGGATTACACAGCCGTCTATGGAGGCATGTTGACGAGGCCGGCCCCCTCATTAGACAGGATTACACAGCCGTCTATGGAGGCATGTTGACGAGGGCGGCAAATTTCATGCAACACTGTAGGCCAGGGATGGGCAACTCCTATCCCCTGGGGCCTGATTGGTGTCACAATAACACATCTGACTCCAATAATCAACTAATCGTGATCTTCAGTTTAGAGTGGAATTAGTTTCATCAGTTGTGTTGATTGGGGATGGGGGGGGGGAGTGTGACATCACTCTGGCCCCTGAGGACTGGAATTGCCCCTCTCTGCTGTGGGCTATACCTCAGTCATTTTTTTGGGGCCCTGGACTTGTTTGTTTTTTTGTGCAGTTGACTGGCCTTGATTTCCACGTCCATGGATGTTGTTTTTAAGTGGAGTCTGGACCAAATCTGAACCAATTATAGACGTCTATGTTTGGTTCAGATTTTGTCAGGTCTGGACCAGCATTGATTTGGCCCAAACCAGGGATGTCACTCGACATTCAGAACATCCGGGGCTCAACCCTGAAGACCTGGGGCCAACTCCGGGTGGGAGGGGGTTGATCTCTGCGCAGCCCGAAATGAAGCACCCCACACTCTTGGCCTGGCACCCTAGCAGTGAACATTTAGCAGAAACATAACGTGATGTTTCGTATCTCACTGCTGTCTTCCATGCACTGTGTTCTCCTCAAGTCAAATAATCAACACTTGTTCATATTAATTCAATAGATCGTGGTCAGTAAACCCATGGAATATGGTGTTAATAAAATGTATAAAAAATCTATTAGCAAGTACAAATTACAAGTGCCTAACTATATTGTAATTTTCCATTAAGAATAATTGTTGGGAAAAGTATTTGTATCGTTTTTGTTGCAATGTTTTCACAAACCATGTCCAATATTTTATTGGCAATATAAAGAAAAAGCCTCATTTGGTCACATCACTGCTAACTAACGTGAGCTGGTCAATGCTGAGGGCACTGTGCAGTTCCAAAACAATCCAAAGGGTGGCAGTCTAGACCACAAATTCATGTTTTACATTAAATAATGTTGTATAGTTATGTGCAATATAGCAGGATTGGGATTGTAGGCTGCCAACCTTGATTATGATGGAATTGTATAAACTCAGATTAGCAGAAGGCATGGAATATAACTGTAGAGAGTGTGTGTGGGGGGCGGAGGGTTAGTTAGTCATACTTTTGGTTAGTTAGTGATACTTGTTGGTTAGTTAGTGATACTTGTTGGTTAGTTAGTGATACTTGTTGGTTAGTTAGTGATACTTGTTGGTTAGTTAGTGATTGGTTAGTTAGTGATACTTGTTGGTTAGTTAGTGATACTTGTTGGTTAGTTAGTGATACTTGTTGGTTAGTTAGTGATACTTGTTGGTTAGTTAGTGATACGTGTTGGTTAGTTAGTGATAATTGTTGGTTAGTCAGTGATACTTGTTGGTTAGTCAGTGATACTTGTTGGTTAGTCAGTGATACTTGTCGAATGGTGAACAGAGCTCCAAAAGTTGGATTCAGTGTCCAGATAGCTAATCAATTACTGTCAAAACCCTGCTCATAAAATTGGCTATGTAGCTAATGTTAGCAGCACTGCTAGCTGGACTGTGTAGTCCCTAACATTCTGCTTTGACATTGCTCATCCATATATTTATATATTCTTAATTCCATTCCTTGACTTTAGATTGTGTGCATTGTTAGATATTACTGCACTGTTGGTGCTATAAACACAAGCATTTCGCTAAACACATGTATGTGACAAATACAATTTGATTTGATATAGTTTAATGTTATCTGTCAGTACAGCTTTGAGTCAACATGTTGAAATGTAAATTATTCTAATCTGGTTTACTGTGTGAGGTCAATAACTCTGAATAGCATCAACATGGGCTAACAAAATGTGTTACAGTAGTAGCAAGAGAACCCAGTTTACCTCCAGTTGTCCATCTTTGCGCTCTCTCCCTCAGAGAATGAACAGTCGCGTGCGCGTGCCGACATTTCTTTGGATGAATCAGAAATGTTTTGGGAAACCACTTTGACTCCGCCTCCTAAAGTGCCACCTTACACAGAAATGCTGCTTTTAGGCAGCACTAAAAGGGCAGGCAGGTTCATTCATGATTGGAGTATTCATTGCAGTGTGTAATACAGTGTAGACTCGTTTGTTTTACACCATCCCAGCAGGGAAAAAGACTCTCCGGGCTGAGGCAAAATCATTCGGGGCTAAACACCCGAAATCCCAGGTCTGGTGACTTCAATGGCCCAAACATTGACGTCTCTAAATTTCATATTTTCAACTTTCTTTCAAAACCGAAAATGAACCTCATTTCAAGGTACAGAAAATACATATGTTCAACTTTCACTCAGAACCTAAATTGAATACCTTCAACGGCTGGAGAATTTTCTTTACATTTTAGACGTCTTTTCACCTTCATTTTACTCACAGTGACTATTCTTGTAGGGGCGGCAGAAAGGCCAGGACCAGAACTGTATTAACCGCTGTGTACGTCAAAGATTTGAATGGCTGGAAAGAAGGGCGATAACCTTTCCTGAGTTAAAAATAAATAAATCTAATATTATGAGCATAAAAACCACCCGAATCATTGAGAAAAACATTAGATATCAAAAGAAAATGACAATTATTTATAATTTGTCTTTTCATAACAGCTTTTTTGTATGCCATTATCACAGGGTGAACACCGCCTACCCTCCTACACTGACTGTACGTCACTGGCGCACAGTACCTCACCAGAGTTCGACAGCATTGTGAGCAAATATGCTTCTGTAATCCCCAAAATCAATGACACACAATGACCAATTACCTCCACATTTGTCATAAAAAAATGTAAAAATTCTTGTTGTGCGCCCCTTTTATACTCATAATAAAACCATGCGAGATGGTAGCTTCAGATGGTTTTACTCATCATGTGTACATTTGCTAAAATATAATATCAATTATTACATTAGTATGAATAAAATATAGATAGGAACAAGTCTTGTTGTTTCATCTACTTCCTTGTTCTGTATTAGTTGGGAGATTCCCACTGAATTGTGGGCGTTCAACGTCTCGAGGGGATTACCCCAACTCAACACTGAGAATGCCGCTCAAATACAGGCATGTTTACAGGTAACCAAATCATATTACTCTCGTGTAATATTCAATACATTATTGGTAGTCAACGCATAGGCAAAATCTCCGCAAGTATAGACTAGTCAATTATCAACGTAGTCTGTACATTTAATTCATTTGGGTGAATTCCCTTAGCCTATGTCATCTGATCTCACTGTGCATTCCTACTGATCACACGTTTTCATTTAAAGTTGTCCCAAGTTAAAAACGTAAATGCGAAAGTTATATGCTTTTCAGAGGAATAGCTAATTGATCTATCGATAAATATGTTTTTAGCGTTCCCATCCATATTTACACAGCAGCACATTCGTTCGCGCATCTGAGGCTGTGATATTCTGGGCGGAGACACCGGGGAATTCCCAGGCGACTCTCTCTCTCTCTCTCTCTCTCTCTCTCTCTCTCTCTCTCTCTCTCTGTCTGTCTCCGCTCTGTCTCTCACACACTTTCTCTCTCTCTCCCAGCTGGAGCTTCTCATTCAGACAACAACCCGTGATAAGGTTGTACACACCAACACCATGGATGGTAAGTATCTACAGATATTATTCATATTATGAGGCGACTGCTAAAAATGGTCTTTCCGTAGGATTCTATAACACCTTTAGGCTACACATGTAAATATTATTTAACGGTTCGTTATTTTTTATGTGGTTCGTCATTGACACAATAGTGATGATCTTAGAAGTATTTTTGCGGAAAAATAAGAAATAAAAAAATTGCTATGGTTTGCTTACACGTTATTATTAAATGTTTAACATGTTTCTTTTTGGTCAACATTGCTAACTGTATGTAGCCTAACATATGCCAAAATGACTAGTCTTAGAATCAACACTGATCACCGGCACGGAAAGAAGGTTTAAGTGCTTGTCTATTTGCGCGTGATAGTTTTCAGATTGGGTTTTCTTTAGAAACTTTTCTTTAAAAACAAGCCAAAACGTTGTAGACTAAATTATATAAAATCACTTGGTTCCCATATACTGATAATGGTCTATATAGCCTACTGTAGCCTATACCAAGTCTATACAGGGTGTGCACGATATGTTAGGAGGAAGTGTCTGTTATTTACTTGAAATTTGGCACGGGTTGCAGAAAGTGTCTCATCTAATAGCCCGAGAACAACTATTGTGAATATCTAGTTTGGTATAGCTGTCACTCATTCATCCTGTTTTCACATTCTTTCATTGATAACTTCATTAATTTGGTTACTCACTCTCGTGTGTGTGTGCGTGTGTGTGTGAGCAGCTTGGGCCGTGATAACGTTCCTCCCCATTCACTTCCTCAATTGTATTCTTGGGTTGGCAGAGATGTCAGTCATATTTTTGCTAGAGAATGTGAATGTACAGACAGGCAGGCAGACACAGACAGACCGAACAAGGCTCAGCAGCAGGTGGTGGAGAGAAGGTCTGAGTTGGTAAGGTGGTTTGTAGGTAGCGTGAGAATGTGAAAGGGTGAGAGAGGGGGAATGAGAGGGGGGAGGCAAGTGTGTGTAAGCATGCTTCAGGTGTCTCATTAGGAAGAATTGCTAAAGCATAGCTGTGCGTGTGTGTGTGTCTGTGTGTGTCTGTGTGTGTGTGTGTGTGTGTGTGTGTGTGTGTGTGTGTGTGTGTGTGTGTGGTTAGGTTTAGGTTGGGTTTATGAGAAGTCAATGTGTGGTTGACTGTCAATGAGTTCCCCGTGTACTAACATACTGTACCGATCCTTGCTATATGAGCCACGTTACAATTCCCACCAAGCGGCTTAACCCTTATTGGCACAATGCCTTTGGGTGTTGGTCTTTCACACCAGTGACCTGGGGCGGCTTAACCCTTATTGGCACAATGCCTTTGGGTGTTGGTCTTTCACACCAGTGACCTGGGGCGGCTTAACCCTTATTGGCACAATGCCTTTGGGTGTTGGTCTTTCACACCAGTGACCTGGGGCGGCGTAACCCTTATTGGCACAATGCCTTTGGGTGTTGGTCTTTCACACCAGTGACCTGGGGCTTATTGGCACAATGCCTTTAACAGTGACCTTATTGGCACAATGCCTTTGGGTGTTGGTCTTTCACACCAGTGACCTGGGGCGGCGTAACCCTTATTGGCACAATGCCTTTGGGTGTTGGTCTTTCACACCAGTGACCTGGGGCGGCGTAACCCTTATTGGCACAATGCCTTTGGGTGTTGGTCTTTCACACCAGTGACCTGGGGCGGCGTAACCCTTATTGGCACAATGCCTTTGGGTGTTGGTCTTTCACACCAGTGACCTGGGTTCGCTTCCCTGCTCCAACGTTTGCTACAAAACTCACCGACCAGAATTGTTAATGAGCCGGTAAATATGGAGACAATTTCTCAGGATGTGTCTACATATTTGATAAGTAATACATTATCTATCCAATACATTATCTACCCAATACATTATCTACCCAAACATGATCTACCCAAAACATTATCTACCCAATACATTATCTACCAAGTACATTATCTATCCAATACATTATCTATCCCATACACAATCTATCCAATACATTATCTACCCAATACATTATATACCCAATACATTATCTATCCAATACATTATCTACACAATACATTATCTACCCAATACATTATCTATACAATACATTATCTATACAATACATTATCTATACACTACATTATCTGTCCAATACATTATCTACCCATAGCCTTTGTTCTCTCAGTGACTATTCAGAACCTTTGATGGCTGCCTTTTGCACTATAGTTGTATAGTATTTGAGTGTGTATTGTCATCTATAAACAGTATAAATACATATGTACACTACCGGTCAAAAGTTTTAGAACACCTACTCATTTCAAGGGTTTTTCTTTATTTGTACTATTTTCTACATTGTAAAATAATAGTGAAGACATCAAAACTATGAAATAACACATGTAGTAACCAAAAACGTGTTCAAATCAAAATATATTTTATATATGAGATTCTTCAAATAGCCATCATTTGCCTTTATGACAGCTTTGCACACTCTTGGCATTCTCTCAACCAGCTTCTTGAGGTAGTCACCTGGAACGCATTTCAATTAACAGGTGTGCCTTGTTAAAAGTTTATTTGTGGAATTTCTTTCCTTCTTAAATGTGTTTGAGCCAATCAGTTGTGTTCTGACAAGGTAGGGGGGTATACAGAAGATAGCCATATTTGGTATATATATATGTATATATATATATATATATATATATATATACATATATATATACCAAATATGGCTATCTTCTGTATACCCCCCTACCTTGTCAGAACACAACTGATATATATATATATATATATATATATATATATATATATATATATATATATATATATATATATACTGAGTATACAAAACATTAAGAACACCTGCTCTTTCCATGACACAAACCAAGTTTCCATCCACAGTTTTTACGTGAGTAAAGTCATACTGTAAAAGAAAATCATGGCAGTTGTGATGGAAACCAGCCTGGTCTCATAGACTAACGTAACATAGCAAACATAAATCCAGAACACTCATATGGTATGTTTGGTATTGTTACACAAGACAGATGGTTACTTCTAGCTACTTTTCAACTACATAATACTTTTAAGCTACTTTGCAACTACTTAGCATGATAGCTAACCCTTCCCCTAACTCTAACCTTAACCCTTCCCCTAACCCTAACCTTAACCCTTCCCCTAACTCTAACCTTAACCCTTCCCCTAACTCTAACCTTAACCCTTCCCCTAACCCTAACCTTAACCCTTTCAGCTAACCCTTCCCCTAACTCTAACCCTAACCCTTTAACAGATAGGAGGGTGGGGGGTGGAATACTAAACTATATGGAATAGTAAGCTATATGAAATACTAAACTATATGGAATACTAAACTATATGGAATAATAAACTATATGGAATACTAAGCTATATGGAATACTAAGCTATATGGAATACTAAGCTATATGAAATACTAAGCTATATGGAATACTAAGCTATATGAAATACTAAGCTATATGGAATACTAAACTATATGGAATAATAAACTATATGGAATACTAAACTATATGTTATAGTAAGGTATATGGAATACTAAACTATATGGAATATTAAACTATATGGAATAATAAACTATATGGAATAGTAAACTACAGTGGGGCAAAAAAGTATTTAGTCAGCCACCAATTGTGCAAGTTCTCCCACTTAAAAAGATGAGATAGGCCTGTAATTTTCATCATTGGTACACTTCAACTATGACAGACAAAATGAGAAAAAAAATCGAGAAAGTCACATTGTAGGATTATTAATGAATTTATTTGCAAATTAAGGTGGAAAATATTTTTTTTTTGGGGGGGTCTAACTCAATATTTGGAAAGGGGTTCTTAATGTTTGGTATACTCAATGTATAGTAATGGTACTGTATATATAATTTAACAGACACTTTTATTCAAAGCGACTAACAGTAATTTGTGTATAAATGTTTCATATGGGTGGTCCTGGGAATCTAACCCATTATCCTGGCCTTGCAAGCACCATGCTGTACCAACTGAGCTACAGGGGACCATATCTAACCCTCTCTCCCTGTGTTGTTGTCCAGTGGCAGAGCCCAGTGTTCAGATCTTTGAGCAGCCCAAACAGAGGGGCATGCGCTTCAGGTACAAGTGCGAGGGCCGCTCTGCAGGCAGCATCCCTGGAGAGAGGAGCTCTGACAACAACAGGTCATACCCCACTATACAGGTAAGCAAATAATATCATAGTCATATGCCATTTAACAGACACTTTTATCTGACTTACAGTCATGTGTGCGTACATTTTACATACGGTCCTGGGAATTGAACCTACTGTCCTACTGTAGGTATATACTACATAGTGTTGAACAATTAACCGAATATTCGGGGGGGCGCGGTTATTAAAAAACTAATTCACCGACATCGGTTCAATTACTTGAATTCCATTTAGTCCAACGCGTCGTTTCTCTGGAGAGAAATCAAATCAAGAACTATATGAGACGCTGGGCTGAAGGGAGTTGTAGTTTTCATAAAGCAAATATTGAACCTAGTTCAGCGCAGGGACTGCGTAATTACTACAATGACCATAATCCATTGCCCCTGTTCTTTTCCGGCTCTGACACAGATGGATACACTTTTATGCCTGCTAAGTTAGGTTAGATAAACACAGACCGCATACGCCACCGCATGAGAGAGGAATGTACACAACACAACGATGAGATAGAGAGGGATAGAGAGTTCATGAAAGTATGCCTTATCTACTTTGAAGAGCTAGTGAAAGGGTTTTGTCAGACAACTCGGCAGCATACTTAAGCAGGCTAGCCTAGCTAGATAGGATGACTACAGACAGCTCTGCAGTATATTTAGGCAGGTTAGCCTAGCTAGATAGGATGACTACAGACAGCTCTGCAGTATATTTAGGCAGGTTAGCCTAGCTAAACAGGATGACTACAGACAGCTCTGCAGTATATTTAGGCAGGTTAGACTAGCTAAACAGGATGACTACAGACAGCTCTGCAGCTTACTTAAGCAGGTTAGCCTAGCTAAACAGGATGACTACAGACAGCTCCGCAGTATATTTAGGCAGGCTAGCCTAGCTAAACAGGATGACTACAGACAGCTCTGCAGTATATTTAGGCAGGCTAGCCTAGCTAAACAGGATGACTACAGACAGCTCTGCAGTATATTTAGGCAGGTTAGCCTAGCTAGATAGGATGACTACAGACAGCTCTGCAGTATATTTAGGCAGGTTAGCCTAGCTAAACAGGATGACTACAGACAGCTCTGCAGTATATTTAGGCAGGCTAGCCTAGCTAAACAGGATGACTACACACAGCTCTGCAGTATATTTAGGCAGGCTAGCCTAGCTAAACAGGATGACTACAGACAGCTCTGCAGTATATTTAGGCAGGTTAGCCTAGATAGATAGGATGACTACAGACAGCTCTGCAGTATATTTAGGCAGGCTAGCCTAGCTAAACAGGATGACTACAGACAGCTCTGCAGTATATTTAGACAGGCTAGCCTAGCTAAACAGGATGACTACAGACAGCTCTGCAGTATATTTAGGCAGGTTAGCCTAGATAGATAGGATGACTACAGACAGCTCTGCAGTATATTTAGGCAGGTTAGCCTAGCTAAACAGGATGACTACAGACAGCTCTGCAGTATATTTAGGCAGGTTAGCCTAGCTAAACAGGATGACTACAGACAGCTCTGCAGTATATTTAGGCAGGCTAGCCTAGCTAAACAGCATGACTACAGACAGCTCTGCAGTATATTTAGGCAGGTTAGCCTAGCGAAACAGGATGACTACAGACAGCTCTGCAGTATATTTAGGCAGGTTAGCCTAGCTAAACAGGATGACTACAGACAGCTCTGCAGTATATTTAGGCAGGTTAGACTAGCTAAACAGGATGACTACAGACAGCTCTGCAGCTTACTTAAGCAGGTTAGCCTAGCTAAACAGGATGACTACAGACAGCTCCGCAGTATATTTAGGCAGGCTAGCCTAGCTAAACAGGATGACTACACACAGCTTTGCAGTATATTTAGGCAGGCTAGCCTAGCTAAACAGGATGACTACAGACAGCTCTGCAGTATATTTAGGCAGGCTAGCCTAGCTAAACAGGATGACTACAGACAGCTCTGCAGTATATTTAGGCAGGTTAGCCTAGCTAAACAGGATGACTACAGACAGCTCTGCAGTATATTTAGGCAGGCTAGCCTAGCTAAACAGGATGACTACAGACAGCTCTGCAGTATATTTAGGCAGGTTAGCCTAGCTAAACAGGATGACTACAGACAGCTCTGCAGTATATTTAGGCAGGTTAGCCTAGCTAGGTAGGATGACTACAGACAGCTCCGCAGTATATTTAGGCAGGTTAGCCTAGCTAAACAGGATGACAGTACAGTATGGGGAGAACATAACGTTAGATGGCCTGGCTGACTGACTGTTACTGCCTGAGATGAGATGATGACTTTAAAGAATACAAAAATGATAAAGTCATCAAATAAAAACTAATATACACAACTGAAATATTGGATTATTTCATAGTAATGTACTATTTTTCTATTGGGACCTGACAGAGACAATGGAATTTGTTCTTTGTTTTGGCAATAGAATATTCAACATTTTTGGCTTTGGATTTTCCATTACACAAATATAATAATTTTATTATAATTATTTGATCATTTATTTAATATCAAAAAAAGAATTGAACTTGAAAACCGTGGAAATAAAATAAAAAAATCTAACTGAAATGCAGAAAATGCCCAGCATTAATACTACAGTATATCCACCTCAACACTAATACTACAGTATATCCACCTCAACACTAATACTACAGCATATCCACCTCAACACTAATACTACAGTATATCCACCTCAACACTAATACATACTACAGTATATCCACCTCAGCACTAATACTACAGTATATCCATCTCAACACTAATACTACAGTATATCCATCTCAGCACTAATACTACAGTATATCCATCTCAGCACTAATACTACAGTATATCCATCTCAACACTAATACATACTACAGTATATCCATCTCAACACTAATACTACAGTATATCCATCTCAACACTAATACTACGGTATATCCATCTCAACACTAATACTACAGTATATCCATCTCAACACTAATACTACAGTATATCCATCTCAACACTAATACTACAGTATATCTCAACACTAATACTACAGTATATCCATCTCAACACTACAGTATATCCAACACTAATACTACAGTATATCCATCTCAACACTATATACAGTATATCCATCTCAATATCCACAGTATATCCTCAGCACTAATACTACAGTATATCCATCTCAACACATACATACTACGGTATATCCATCTCAACACTAATACATACTACGGTATATCCATCTCAACACTAATACTACAGTATATCCATCTCAACACTAATACATACTACGGTATATCCATCTCAACACTAATACTACAGTATATCCATCTCAACACTAATACTACAGTATATCCATCTCAACACTAATACACAGTATATCCATCTCAACACTAATACTACAGTATATCCATCTCAACTAATACTACAGTATATCCACTCAACACTAATACTACAGTATATCCATCTCAACACTAATACTACAGTATATCCACACTCAACAGTATATCCATCTACTAATACTACAGTATATCCATCTCAACACTAATACTACAGTATATCCATCTCAACACTAATACTACAGTATATCCATCTCAACACTAATACTACAGTATATCCATCTCAACACTAATACTACAGTATATCCATCTCAACACTAATACTACAGTATATCCATCTCAACACTACATACTACAGTATATCCATCTCAACACTAATACATACTACAGTATATCCATCTCAACACTAATACTACAGTATATCCATCTCAACACTAATACTACAGTATATCCATCTCAACACTAATACTACAGTATATCCATCTCAACACTAATACATACTACGGTATATCCATCTCAACACTAATACATACAGTATATCCATCTCAACACTAATACTACAGTATATCCATCTCAACACTAATACTACAGTATATCCATCTCAACACTAATACTACAGTATATCCATCTCAACACTAATACTACAGCATATCCATCTCAGCACTAATACTACAGTATATACACTAGTGTATCATAATACGCTAACCCTGAGGAGTATATACAGGACCATATCCTAGTCACTAGTGTATTGCAGTATTCGAGCCAGTATTTGTCACTAAATCTAGTCCTCTCTGACCCCATGAGCAAGGTATCTCTGTTTTGAATAGTTTCTACTCTCTCGGCCCATCTGAACACATAGCCACTCCTTCCTGCTCCAGCCCTGTGAAAACCACTCACAGACAGCTGTGATGAAATGATAAAGAGATTTAATGATTAGTGATGTCATTACTAGTATTCTAGACTCTCTGGTCTACTAACAACTTTCTGCTGTTTTCACTGATGTTGTCCATGTTATTGATTCCTCTCTTCTCCTCTTCTCCTCTCATCTCCTCTCTTCTTCTCTCTTCTCTCCTCCTCTGTTCTCCTCTCCCCTCTCTTCTCTTCTGTTATCTTATCTCCTCTTATCTTCTCTCTTCTCCTCTCTCCACTTCTCTTCTCTTATATTCTCCTCTCTTCTCCTCTTCTCTCTTCTCCTCTCTCCACTTCTCCTCTTCTCTTCTCTTCTCCTCTCTCTATTCTCTTCTCCTCTCTTCTCCTCTCACTCTCTTCTCCTCTCTCCACTTCTCCTCTTCTCCTCTCTTCTCCTCTCTCTTCTCTTCTCCTCTTCTCCTCTCTTCTCTTCTCCTCTCTCTCTTCTCCTCTCTCCACTTCCCCTCTTCTCTTCTCTTCTCATCTCTCTTCTCTTCTCCACTTCTCCTCTTCTCCTCTTACTCTCTTCTCCTCTCTACTTCTCCTCTTCTCTTCTCCTCTCTCTTCTCTCTCTTCTCCTCTCTTCTCTTCTCCTCTCTCTCTCTCTTCTCCTCTCTTCTCTTCTCCTCTCTCTCTCTTCTCCTCTCTCCACTTCTCCTCTCTCCACTTCTTCTCTTCTCTTCTCCTCTCTCTCTCTTCTCCCTCTCTCTCTTCTCTTCTCCTCTCTCTCTTCTCTTCTCTCCACTTCTCCTCTCTCCACTTCTCCTCTTCTCCTCTCTTCTCTACTCTTCTCCTCTCTTCTCCTCTCTCTACTTCTCCTCTCTCTCTTCTCCTCTCTCTACTTCTCTCTCTCTTCTCCTCTCTCTACTTCTTCTCCTCTCTTCTCCTCTCTTCTCTTCTCCTCTCTTCTCCTCTCTCTACTTCTCCTCTCTCTCTTCTCCTCTCTCTACTTCTCCTCTCTCTCTTCTCCTCTCTCTACTTCTTCTCCTCTCTTCTCCTCTCTTCTCCTCTCTTCTCTTCTCCTCTCTCTACTTCTCCTCTCTTCTCTTCTCCTCTCTTCTCCTCTCTTCTCTTCTCCTATCTCTACTTCTCCTCTCTTCTCTCTCTTCTCTTCTCCTCTCTTCTCTTCTCCTCTCTTCTCTTCTCCTCTCTCTACTTCTCCTCTCTTCTCTCTCTTCTCTTCTCTATGTTCCTCTTTTATTCGTGTATTTATCCTTTATTTAACCCGGTAAATAATCTCTTTTACAATAACGACCTGAACGCCCTGTATTCACTTCCTTCTTTAAATGTTTACCCCTCCTGTCTTTCCCCATCAGATTCTGAACTACTGTGGGAAGGGCAAAGTGCGCGTTTCCCTGGTAACCAAGAACGAGCCCTTTAGGCCCCACCCCCATGACTTGGTGGGCAAGGACTGCAAGGAGGGATTCTACGAAGCTGAGTTTGGCCCAGAACGCAAGGTCTTCGCGTGAGTCACCCTTCATCACTTTACCCCATCGTCATCATCCACTTTAGTTTATCTCTCACACACTGTTACCATTATCATCACCATCATCACCATTATAATTAACACAGTCACCACCATCATCATTATTTTCCACTTTTAGTCACCATCACTATCATCATCACCATCACCATCATCACCCGTTTCACTGTCATTTGCATCACCACCCCCTTGTCAAGGGCAGAGTCATGTTGTGGGAGTTCCTCCAGTTGTTTTGGATGTGATCACACACACACACACTAGTCCAAATGGATGGCCCCTCACTTTGCAAAACCACAGTGCTGAGGGAATTCCCCAGATAATATCACTTTGTCTATGTATCTGTGTAACCGCGTGGGTTATACATGGAGACCATTTTGTGCCCCAGGACCCTGAGTTTCTGACTTCCCTATGCATCGTATCCACAGCTTCCAGAATCTGGGTATCCAGTGTGTGAGGAGGAGAGAGGTAAAGGACTCCATCGAGCAGAGGATGACCAGAGGGATCAACCCATTCAATGGTGGGTTTCTCTCTCAGCTACAGTCTCTCAGGCTTTTCTCCTCCTCCCCCCCTCTCTTCCTCTCTCTCTCCCCCCTCTCGTCCCCCCTCTCTTCCTCTCTCTCCCCCTCTCTTCCTCTCTCCCCCTCTCTTCCTCTCTCTCTCCCCCTCTCTTCCTCTCTCTCCCCCTCTCTTCCTCTCTCTCTCCCCCCCTCTCTTCCTCTCTCTCCCCCTCTTCCTCTCTCTCCCCCTCTCTCCTCCTCTCTCCCCACTCCTCTTTCACATTTACTTTCTGACATATTCATTTAGAGTGAGAAGTAGATATATATACATGGGCTACTGCTGTCCTAACCACAACTAGACGGAGATAGATCTGTCAATTTCCTCCTAGAACTTCTATCCCCGGGTCTCTGCAGCAAAGTGTCGTGGTTGTCTCCATTACAAGACAAGAGTGAACCTGCTTCCCCATTTTCATAACACACAGTTGTAGTGCTGGATGCTGGAGAGAGGGGTGTGTGTGTGTGTGTGTGTGTGTGTGTGTGTGTGTGTGTGTGTGTGCTGAAGGTGTGTAGCCTCTGATAACATTGAAAACATGAAGTACTGCCATACAAGCCATTGTAATGATTGGGTAGTACTACCATACAAGCCATTGTAATGGTATATAGATACCGTCCTGTAGGTTTTCTGTCCAGCCCTGTTCCTGGAGAGATACTGTCCAGTAGGTTATAACTCCAGCCCTGTTCCTGGAGAGATACCTCCAGGTTCTCTAGATTAGGGTTGGACAGAAAACCTACTGGGCGGTATCTCTCCAGGAACAGGGTTGGAGTTAGAACCTACTGGACAGTAGTTCTCCAAGAACAGGGTTGGATTTAGAACCTACCGGACAGTAGCTCTCCAAGAACAGGGTTGGAGTTAGAACCTACCGGACAGTAGCTCTCCAAGAACAGGGTTGGAGTTAGAACCTACTGGACAGTAGCTCTCCAGAAACAGGATTGGAGTTATAACCTACTGGACAGTAGTTCTCAAGGAACAGGGTTGGATTTAGAACCTACTGGACAGTAGCTCTCCAGGAACAGGATTGGAGTTATAACCTACTGGACAGTAGCTCTCCAAGAACAGGATTGGAGTTATAACCTACTGGACAGTAGCTCTCCAAGAACAGGGTTGGAGTTAGAACCTACTGGACAGTAGCTCTCCAGGAACAGGATTGGAGTTATAACCTACTGGACAGTAGCTCTCCAAGAACAGGGTTGGAGTTATAACCTACTGGACAATAGCTCTCCAAGAACAGGGTTGGAGTTAGAACCTACTGGACAGTAGTTCTCCAGAAACAGGGTTGGAGTTATAACTTACTGGACAGTAGCTCTCCAGGAACAGGATTGGAGTTATAACCTACTGGACAGAAGCTCTCCAGGAACAGGATTGGAGTTATAACCTACTGGACAGTAGCTCTCCAAGAACAGGATTGGAGTTATAACCTACTGGACAGTAGCTCTCCAGGAACAGGGTTGGAGTTATAACCTACTGGACAGTAGCTCTCCAGAAACAGGATTGGAGTTAGAACCTACTGGACAGTAATTCTCCAGGAACAGGGTTGGAGTTTAAACCTACAGGATGTTAGCTCTCCCGGAACAAGGTTGGAGTGCCCTGATATAGGGCCTTAACTGGTAGCACAGGCTAGCTCTGATTTGTCAATAGCAAATGAGGAAATCTGGTCACTGTTTGGCCATACAGAACTTGTGTGTTGTTAAAAGGAAGTAGGAGTCATTATTCATCGATGTGAATAACACACAGCAGTTCTGTTACTAAACTTTGTACCAATTCCGTTACACCACTTCCTCTCAACTCCCCTCGACTGTTTTACCTCATCATGTCCGCTACTCTTTACGGCTCGACGGACTAAGCAAGACGGCGATAACAACATGTTTATCTAGACTGAGATTAAGATTGAGATTGTTCTTCTCAAATGTAGCGCCATGATAGCCCTGTTTATCTGGCCCTTATGGATCCATGTGAAACCACTTTGTTGTGTGATTTAAACAAGGAGAAATGAGTAGCCCTGTTTATCTGGCCCTTATGGGTCCATGTGAAACCACTTTGTTGTGTGATTTAAACAAGGAGAAATGAGTAACCCTGTTTATCTGGCCCTTATGGATCAATGTGAAACCACTTTGTTGTGTGATTTAAACAGGAGAAATGAGTAACCCTGTTTATCTGGCCCTTATGGATCCATGTGAAACCACTTTGTTGTGTGATTTAAACAGGAGAAATGAGTAACCCTGTTTATCTGGCCCTTATGGATCCATGTGAAACCACTTTGTTGTGTGATTTAAACAGGAGAAATGAGTAACCCTGTTTATCTGGCCCTTATGGATCAATGTGAAACCACTTTGTTGTGTGATTTAAACAAGGAGAAATGAGTAACCCTGTTTATCTGGCCCTTATGGATCCATGTGAAACCACTTTGTTGTGTGATTTAAACAGGAGAAATGAGTAACCCTGTTTATCTGGCCCTTATGGATCAATGTGAAACCACTTTGTTGTGTGATTTAAACAAGGAGAAATGAGTAACCCTGTTTATCTGGCCCTTATGGATCCATGTGAAACCACTTTGTTGTGTGATTTAAACAGGAGAAATGAGTAACCCTGTTTATCTGGCCCTTATGGATCCATGTGAAACCACTTTGTTGTGTGATTTAAACAGGAGAAATGAGTAACCCTGTTTATCTGGCCCTTATGGGTCCATGTGAAACCACTTTGTTGTGTGATTTAAACAGGAGAAACACATAAATAAATCCTGGGATGGAGACAGACAATAGGTTTTACACACAACACACTTGGCAGGTGTGAGTTTGGAGGAGTTTCATTGGAATTGAGAATACAAGAGCACCTTGTAGAACATAAGGGTCCAACTCATTCCATGGAGGGACTAGTGTCTGCGGGGTTTTTGGTTTTTCCTTTCAATTAAGATCTAGACAACCAGGTGAGTGAAGGTCCTTACTAATCGGTGACCTTAATTCATCAATCAAGTACAAGGGAGGAGAGAAAACCCACAGACACTCAGCCCTCCGTGGAATGTGTTTGACACCTGCAATGTAGAATAACTAGAGTTTCCAGTCCAGGTCGTTGTTTCCGTGGTGACGGTCGGTGGCGAGTTGTCGCGACAATGGTCGAATGGCAAGGCAAGAGAAGAACATTTCACTTCTGCAGTGAAACACAGCTGCTTCCTGTATAGGGAGAGATACAGACACACACACACGCACACGCACACATACACATATACACACACACACACGCACACATACACACACACACACATACACACACACATACACACACACACATACACACACACACACACATACACACACACACATACACACACACACATACACACATACACACACACACACACATACACACACATACACATACACACACACACACACACACAGCCCCCTTCCGTTTATGTATTCAGACCACTAGGTCTGCTTCTACATGGGGAAATGGCTGACAGCATTTAAAAAAATTGAATTCCATTTTGTTCATTTTTTGTTCCTGTGAGCTCAATGCACAGTTTCCCTTAAAGATAAATCAGATCCAGCCCGAACTGTGTGATGTAGTAGGGAGTTGTAGTTTCTCTAAAGATAAATCAGATCCAGCCTGAACTGTGTGATGTAGTAGGGAGTTGTAGTTTCTCTAAAGATAAATCAGATCCAGCCCGAACTGTGCGATGTAGTAGGGAGTTGTAGTTTCTCTAAAGATAAATCAGATCCAGCCCGAACTGTGCGATGTAGTAGGGAGTTGTAGTTTCTCTAAAGATAAATCAGATCCAGCCTGAACTGTGTGATGTAGTAGGGAGTTGTAGTTTCTCTAAAGATAAATCAGATCCAGCCTGAACTGTGTGATGTAGTAGGGAGTTGTAGTTTCTCTAAAGATAAATCAGATCCAGCCTGAACTGTGCCATGTAGTAGGGAGTTGCAGTTTCCAACAGGCCAATATTCGACAGAGGGTTAATCAATGGATTTGAAGGTGGTTTCTAGACAGGTTGGGTTGAGGGTTAATCAATGGATTTGAAGGTGGTTTCTTGACAGCCTATCTGCCTGTCCATCCGCCTGCCTGCCTGTCTGTCTGTCTGCCTGCCTGCCTGTCTGTCTGTCTGTCTGTCTGTCTGTCTGTCTGCCTGTCTGTCCGTCTGTCTGTCGGTGTCTGGCCGGCACACACACACACACGCAAGTGTGAGAACGTCTATTTCCACTTCTATTAGAGGTGCTGATGTCTGCCACCCTCTCAGCTTGCCTGTTGGACTTCAAGTCAACATACACAGTTTAATGCATACAGTAGTGGACCCTACGTCCTTCCCCTTGCTCTGTCTGGTCATTGTGGTTTTACCAGGGCTGCTGTCTACGTCAATTCTCCTCTCTCCCCCTCTCTAAGCCCCTCCCTCACTCCCCTCTTCCTCCTTCCCTCTCTCCCCCTCTCTAAGCCCCTCCCTCACTCCCCTCTTCCTCCTTCCCTCTCTCCCCCTCTCTAAGCCCCTCCCTCACTCTCCTCTTCCTCCTTCCCTCTCTCCCCCTCTCTAAGCCCCTCCCTCACTCCCCTCTTCCTCCTTCCCTCTCTCCCCCTCTCTAAGCCCCTCACTCCCCTCTTCCTCCTTCCCTCTCTCCCCCTCTCTAAGCCCCTCACTCCCCTCTTCCTCCTTCCCTCTCTCCCCCTCTCTAAGCCCCTCCCTCACTCCCCTCTTCCTCCTTCCCTCTCTCTTTCGAGTCAGATGTCGTCATTGGTGCCCCGACAGTCTCGTTTCTCAAGTCTGCGTTACACACACCTACACACAGACATACACACTTATACACACACTGATATTTCCACCTGCGGTGACATCACTAGGCGTCACAATGGTGATGCTGTAGGAGGGATAACCTCTAGAGAGAACGCAGAGAGAGAGAAGGAGAGGACCCAGAGAGTGAAAGAGAACCCAGAGAGAGAGAGAGAACCCAAAGAGTGAAAGAGAACCCAGAGAGAGAGAGAGAACCCAGAGAGAGAGAGAGAACCCAGAGAGAGAGAGAGAGAACCCAGAGAGAGAGAGAACCCAGAGAGAGAGAGAACCCAGAGAGAGAGAGAACCCAGAGAGAGAAAGAGAACCCAGAGAGTGAAAGAGAACCCAAAGAGAGAGAGAGAACCCAGAGAGAGAGAGAGAACCCAGAGAGAGAGAGAGAACCCAGAGAGTGAAAAAGAACCCAGAGAGAGAGAGAACCCAGAGAGAGAGAGAGAACCCAGAGAGAGAGAGAACCCAGAGAGAGAGAGAGACAAGAAGGGCATTCAAAAGGAATATAAAATTCAACATACCAATTAGGATCTGGCTAAAAATACTTATATCAGTTATGGAACCCATTGCCCTTTATGGTTGTGAGGTCTGGGGTCCGCACACCAACCAAGAATTCACAAAATGGGACAAACACCAAATTAAGACTCTGCATGCAGAATTCTGCAAAAATATCCTCAGTGTACAACGTAAAACACCAAATAATGCATTTGGCCGATACCCACTAATTATCAAAATCCAGAAAAGAGCCGTTAAATTCTACAACCACCTAAAAGGAAGCGATTCCCAAACCTTCCATAACAAAGCCATCACCTACAGAGTGATGAAACTGAAGAAGAGTCCCTTAAGCAAACTGGTCCTGGGGCTCTGTTCACAAACACAAACACACCCCACAGAGCCCCAGGACAGCAGCACAATTAGACCCAATCAAATCATGAGAAAACAAAAAGATAATTACTTGACACATTGGAAAGAATTAACAAAAAAACAGTGCAAACTAGAATGCTATTTGGCCCCAAACAGAGACTACACAGTGACAGAATACCTGACCACTGTGACTGACCCAAACTTAAGGAAAGCTTTGACTATGTACAGACTCAGTGAGCATAGCCTTGCTATTGAGAAAGGCCGCCGTAGGCAGACCTGGCTCTCAAGAGAAGACAGGCTTTGTGCTCACTGCCCACAAAATGAGGTGGAAACTGAGCTGCACTTCCTATCCTCCTGCCAAATGTATGACCATATTAGAGACACATATTTTTCTCAGATTCCACAAAGAATATGAAAACCCAATTTTGATAAACTCCCATATCTACTGGGTGAAATACCACAGTGTGCCATCACAGCAGCAAGATGTGTGACCTGTTGCCACAAGAAAAGGACAACCAGTGAAGAACAAACACCATTGTAAATAGAGCCCACGAGAGAGAGAGGGGGGGCAGAGAGATAGAGAGACAGAAAGAGAAAGAGAGAGGCAGAAAGAGAGAACACAGACAGAGAGAGAGAGGCAGAAAGAGAGAGGCAGAAAGAGAAAGAGAGAGGCAGAAAGAGGCAGAAAAAGAAAGAGAGAGGCAGAAAGAGAAAGAGAGAGGCAGAAAGAGAGAGGCAGAAAGAGAAAGAGAGAGGCAGAAAGAGGCAGAAAAAGAAAGAGAGAGGCAGAAAGAGAATGATAAAGAGAGAGGCAGAAAGAGAAAGAGAGAGAGAAAGAGAGAGGCAGAAAGAGAGAGGCAGAAAGAGAAAGAGAGAGGCAGAAAGAGAGAAAGCGTGGGCTGATATGAAACATGGTCACCGTACGTGTGTGTGGGGGTGTGACACTTTTGGGCTGTCAAAACCGTTAATGCATGTGTATATGTGTGTGTGTGGGGGGGGGGAGACCTATATCTCTGTGTGTGGATGAGTAGGTCTAAGAGTCTGTGGGTTGTATCTGTGACGTTTCTAACCACCCTAACTTAAGCACTACCTGCGTGTGAGGCTGGGGGAACCTCCCACGTGCCCCATGTCAGAGCCCAACGGGTAGAGGGTAGACGTCTTGTAAGACACGCTCCAACGCTCTACTGCACATCTCTCACTCACTCACTCACTCACTCACTCACTCACTCACTCACTCACTCACTCCCTCCCTCTCTCTCTAACTCTCTCTCTGCCTCTCTCTCTGTCTCTCTCTCTCTCCCTCTCTCTCTCTCAATACAATTTCAATTCAATTCAAGGGCTTTATTGGCATGGGAAACATGTGTTAACATTGCCAAAGCAAGTGAGGTAGATAATATATAAAGTTAATATATAAAGTGAAAAACAATCCAAATTAACAGTAAACATTACACATACAGAAGTTTCAAAACAATAAAGACATTACAAATGTCAAATTATATATATACAGTGTTTTAACAATGTACAAATGGTTAAAGGACACAAGATAAAATAAATAAGCATAAATATGGGTTGTATTTACAATGGTGTTTGTTCTTCACTGGTTGCCCTTTTCTCGTGGCAACAGGTCACAAATCTTGCTGCTGTGATGGCACACTGTGGAATTTCACCCAGTAGATATGGGAGTTTTTCAAAATCGGGTTTGTTTTCGAATTCTTTGTGGATCTGTGTAATCTGAGGGAAATATGTCTCTCTAATATGGTCATACATTGGGCAGGAGGTTAGGAAGTGCAGCTCAGTTTCCACCTCATTTTGTGGGCAGTGAGCACATAGCCTGTCTTCTCTTGAGAGCCATGTCTGCCTATGGCGGCCTTTCTCAATAGCAAGGCTCACTGAGTCTGTACATAGTCAAAGCTTTCCTTAAGTTTGGGTCAGTCACAGTGGTCAGGTATTCTGCCGCTGTGTACTCTCTGTGTAGGGCCAAATAGCATTCCAGTTTGCTCAGTTTTTTTGTTAATTCTTTCCAATGTGTCAAGTAATGATCTTTTTGTTTTCTCATGATTTGGTTGGGTCTCTCTCTCTCTCTCTCCCTCCCTCTCTCTCCCTCGCTCTCTTTCTTTCACACTCCTCTCTCTCTCCCTCGCTCTCTCTCTTTCACACTCCCCCCTCTCTCCCTCTCCCTCTCTCTCTTTCACACTCCCCCTCTCTCTCTCTCCCTCTCCCTCTCTCCCTCTCCCTCTCTCTCTTTCACACTCCCCTCTCTCTCTCTCTCCCTCGCTCTCTCTCTCTTTCACACTCCCCCCCCTCTCTCTCTCTCTCTCTCCTCTCTCTTTCTCTTTCACACTCTCTTTCTCTCTCTCTCTGTCTCTCTGTCTCTCAATTCAATTCAATTCAAGTGCTTTATTGGCATGGGAAACATGTGTTAACATTGCCAAAGCAAGTGAGGTAGATAATATACAAAAGTGAAATAAACAATAAAAATTAACAGTAAACATTACACATACAGAAGTTTCAAAACAGTAAAGACATTACAAATGTCATATTATTTATATACAGTGTTTTAACAACGTACAACAACGTACAAAAGGAACACAATATAAAATAAACAAGCATAAATATGGGTTGTATTTACAATGGTGTTTGTTCTTGGTCAGGTATTCTGCCGCTGTGTACTCTCTGTGTAGGGCCAAATAGCATTCTAGTTTGCTCAGTTTTTTTGTTAATTCTTTCCAATGTGTCAAGTAATTATCTTTTTGTTTTCTCATGATTTGGTTGGGTCTCTCTCTCTCTCTCTCTCCCTCCCTCTCTCTCCCTCGCTCTCTCTCTCTTTCACACTCCCCTATCTCTCTCGCTCTCTCTCTCTCTCTCACTGTGGAATTTCACCCAGTAGATATGGGAGTTTATCAAAATTGGATTTGTTTTCAAATCCTTTGTGGATCTGTGTAATCTGAGGGAAATATGTCTCTCTAATATGGTCATACATTGGGCAGGAGGTTCGGAAGTGCAGCTCAGTTTCCACCTCATTTTGTGGGCAGTGAGCACATAGCCTGTCTTCTCTTGAGAGCCATGTCTGCCTACGGCGACCTTTCTCAATAGCAAGGCTATGCTCACTAAGTCTGTACATAGTCAAAGCTTTCCTTAAGTTTGGGTCAGTCACAGTGGTCAGCTGTTCTGCCACTGTGTACTCTCTGTTTAGGGCCGCACACTCTCTCTCTAGCTCTCTCTCTCTCTCTCTCTCTCTCTCTCTTTCATGCCCTACCGCTCTCTCTTAGATCCCTGTGCAACCCAGTCTCCCTTTCCTTCTCTGTCTATCGTATTTTAACTTTTTTGAAGAGAGATGATGTTTCTCTTTCCTATTGTGGCCAATAGTGTTTCAACTACGTGGAAACGAGTAGCCTGTTTACTACTCACGTATTCAACCACTGAACAAGGTCATGTGTGTGTGTGTGTGTGTGTGTGTGTGTGTGTGTGTGTGTTGTGCGCGTGTGCGTGTGTATATTTACTTGACGTTTGATTGGCTGACTGACTGATTGATGTCCCCGCAGTGCCACGGGAGCAGCTGTTACAGACCGAGGAGTACGACCTGAACGTGGTGCGTCTCTGTCTGCAGGTGTTCCTACAGGACGACAGCGGACACTACAACCGCGCGCTCAACCCCATTGTCACAAACCCCATCTACGACAACAGTGAGTATAGCTAGGCTATCACTAGCTAGCCTTGACGTTCAATAGTCAGGCTTACCCTAGCACAAACCTCATCTACGACAACAGTGAGTATAGCTAGGCTATCACTAGCTAGCCTTGACGTTCAATAGTCAGGCTTACCCTAGCACAAACCTCATCTACGACAACAGTGAGTATAGCTAGGCTATCACTAGCTAGCCTTGACGTTCAATAGTCAGGCTTACCCTAGCACAAACCTCATCTACGACAACAGTGAGTATAGCTAGGCTATCACTAGCTAGCCTTGACGTTCAATAGTCAGGCTTACCCTAGCACAAACCTCATCTACGACAACAGTGAGTATAGCTAGGCTATCACTAGCTAGCCTTGACGTTCAATAGTCAGGCTTACACTAGCACAAACCTCATCTACGACAACAGTGAGTAGATCTAGGCTATGACTAGCTAGCCTTGACGTTCAATAGTCAGGCTTACCCTAGCACAAACCTCATCTACGACAACAGTGAGTAGATCTAGGCTATGACTAGCTAGCCTTGACGTTCAATAGTCAGGCTTACCCTAGCACAAACCTCATCTACGACAACAGTGAGTATAGCTAGGCTATGACTAGCTAGCCTTGACGTTCAATAGTCAGGCTTACACTAGCACAAACCTCATCTACGACAACAGTGAGTAGATCTAGGCTATGACTAGCTAGCCTTGACGTTCAATAGTCAGGCTTACCCTAGCACAAACCTCATCTACGACAACAGTGAGTATAGCTAGGCTATCACTAGCTAGCCTTGACGTTCAATAGTCAGGCTTACCCTAGCATAAACCTCATCTACGACAACAGTGAGCATATCTAGGCTATCACTAGCTAGCCTTGACGTTCAATAGCCAGGCTAACCCTGGCACAAACCTCATCTACGACAACAGTGACTATAGCTATGCTAATGCTAGCTAGCTAAAATAACTCCATATAACCAGATAACCGTAAAATAGCCAGGCTAATGCTAGCACCAACGCTAGCCAGGCTAATGCTCGCTAGCACCACCCCCATCTACAGCAACAGAGAGTATCCAGTAGCTAGGCTAACCCTAGCTTGCTTACAGACCTCTATATACATTACCAGGGAGCGCTGTAGCCAGGCTAGCACTAGCTAGGACTAACCCTAGCCGGGCTAAAGCTAGCTAGCACCAACCTCATCTAAGACAACCAAGAGTGACTACTACGCTAATGCTATCTTATGACGACCTGGCTACATTCTCTGTCTATTCTGTTTATAGACAAAGAGGAAGCAAGCAGACCACAAACTCAACATTAACATGAATGTTTTAAGCAGCACTGTTGCCGTGGTTCACTTCCTCATATGAAAGCATGCATGTGATTCTCTATCTCGTTAGAGAGCACTCCAAAATAACTTGATGCCCGTGTCGTCTGTCCCTAGTGCTCTGGTGTTAAACTGTCCGACTGAAACTGGTGAAAGTTATTCTTTACCAGACATACCTGACAAGAGTGTAGGGTTAAAGAGATTTCACTTACAATATACATACATGGCATGCTTGAGCACACACGCACGCACGCACATACACACACGCACGCACACATGCACGCACACACACACACGCACGCACGCACATACACACACGCACGCACACACACACACACACCGTGTAACCTTTGCCACCTCCTCTCCTGTAACCTTTGTCACCAAGGGGCTCCGAACACGGCTGAGCTGCGTATCTGTCGGGTCAACAGGAACAGTGGCTGTGTGAAGGGAGGAGACGAGATCTTTCTGCTGTGTGATAAAGTCCAGAAAGGTACAGTATGTCCACAGATTGGAAAGAAATTGAAAATATGTATTCTCACCTTCTCTTCCATGGATCACAATGTACTGCTATGGGACTCCCGATCACGGGCCGGTTGTGATGCTATATGTGTCTCTTTTCATCCATCCATCATCCATCCATCCATCCATCCATCCATCCATCCATCCATCCATTCATCCATCCATCCAGCCATACATCCATCCATTCATCCATCCATCCATCCATCCATCCATCCATCCATCCATCCATCCATCCATCATTCATCCATCCATCCATCCATCCAGCCAGCCAGCCATCCAGCCAGCCATACATCCATCCATCCATCCATTCATTCATCCATCCATCCATACATCCATCTATACATCCATCCATCCATCCAAACACTTCCTTAGTCATAGTCCTTGTCTCTCCTCTCCTATTCACTCATTCCTTCATCTCCTCATCCCTCCCATTCCCTGCTCCTGTCCAGATGACATTGAGGTGCGTTTCTTCACTCCTGGCTGGGAGGCTAAGGGCTCCTTCTCCCAGGCTGACGTTCACCGCCAGGTGGCCATCGTCTTTAAGAGCCCGCCTTACTACGACACGTCCATCACCGGCCCGGTCACTGTGCACATGCAGTTACGCCGTCCCACCGACCAGGAAGTCAGCGAGCCCATGGAGTTCAGATATCTACCCGACGACAAGGGTGAGGAAGTCATCTCTGTTGTAATCATAGTTTACTCATTCATATTGACTGCTCTATTAATCAGGAACATACCATGTGAATGTTGGTTTCCGCTAGCTGACACTTTAACATAGTATCTGTGTGTTGGCTACAGATCCCTATGGTTGCCAGGAGAAGAAGAGGAGAAGAGAGCACCTGATGAAAGCCTTACCCGGGTTCCTACCTTTAGGTGGAATGAATCCCATGAACAGACCGAAGGCAGTACCACACAGTCCCATGGCCCAGTCCATGAGGAAAGGTAAGAGAACACACACACACACACCTACCTTTAGGTGGAATGAATCCCATGAACAGACTGAAGGCAGTACCACACAGTCCCATGGCCCAGTCCATGAGGAAAGGTAAGAGAACACACACACGCACACACCTACGTTTAGGTGGAATGAATCCCATTAACAGACCGAAGGCAGTACCACACAGTCCCATGGCCCAGTCCATGAGGAAAGCCCAGTCCAAGAAAGGTAAGACACACACACACACACCTACGTTTAGGTGGAATGAATCCCATGAACAGACCGAAGGCAGTACCACACAGTCCCATGGTCCAGTCCATGAGGAAAGGTAAGAGAACACACACACACACACACAAACCACGTAACCAACCCCGACCTAGACCCAGACACTGATCCTCTTATCTTAGAGCAGTCAATATGAATGAGTAAACTATGATTGTGTCTATAAGGTAGTAGTTTTGGAATTGTTAGGTTAGATTACTTGTTGGTTATTACTGCATTGTCGGAACTAGAAGCACAAGCATTTCGCTACACTCGCATTAACATCTGCTAACCATGTGTATGTGACAAATAAAATGTGATTTGATTTGATTTAAACCACCTGCTACCTCTCTTTATCTGTGTCTGTCTGTGGAATGCACACACACACTCTCACACACACACACATAATATCTCCTACTGAAATAAACGCACGAAAGTCGTGATATTGATGGAACTTTATTTAACAACCTGGTCTCAGAGCAAAACATATTATATTTTACGAAATCCATGCCACTCTATTTAGCATGATATGTTACTTTACATTAGGTTACATTACATTGGCCTACCAATGTAATAGCGGTCGTACAATATAATACGAATTGCAGGACGTATAGTATCCTACACCTTGATCGCATTTGACCCGTTTAATGTGATGTATTACATTCGACTAGTTTAGTGTTTTTGGGCTCCCGAGTGGTGCAGTGGTCTAAGGCACTGCATCGCTGTGCTAGAGGCATCACTACAGACCCTGGTTCGATCCCGGGCTGCATCACAACCGGCCCGTGATCGGGAGTCCCATAGTGTGGCTCACAATTGGCACAGCATCATCCGGGTAAGGGGAGGGTTTGGCCGGGGTAGGCCATCATTGTAAATAAGAATTTGTTCTTAACTGACTTGCCTCGTTAAATAAAGGTTCAATAATATATTCATTTTTTTAAGTTGGAGGTTTGACTAGTTTAGTGTGATATATTACGTTCAACTGCTTTAGTATGATATATTACGTTCAACTAGTTTATTATGATATGGTTTGGGTCAGGAGTTAGGTTAAATGGTAAAGGTTATAGTTAGCGGAAGGGTTAGCTAACATGTTAATTAGTTGCAAAGTAGCTAAAAAGTAGTAAGTAGTTGCAAAATTGCTAATTAGCTAAAACGCTAAACTTGTCCGTGATGAGATTCGAACTCACAACATTTGAGTCGCTAGCTCCACGTTCACGTTATACATATCACACTAAATAGAGTGGCTTGGATTTTAGGAAAATATTTGACGTTTTTGCTCTGAGACCAGGCTGTATTTAAGCCTTGTTGTAGATATGTATTGTTTTGCTCTGAGACCAGGCTGTATTTAAGCCTTGTTATAGAGATGTATTGTTTTGCTCTGAGACAAGGCTTTATTTAAGCCTTGTTGTAGAGATGTATTTCTATATACACAACAACACTAATCTCCAAACCTCCTCTTTGCCAGACATCAACAACATGTACATGAAACAGCCCTCTCCCGCTATGATGCGTCAAACCCCTCCTACCATGTACAACCACGCCAACCAACATTACCAACAACATAGCCCTCAGCAGCGCACAATGATGACATCCATCAACCAGATGTGGCCCCAACCCAACCCGACTTTGTCCCTGGAGACCATCAGAATTAACCCCTCGAGCACCGGTAGTAACCAGGGTAACGGTATGCAGCAACAGCAGGTGAACCACTGTGTTACCTCTGGGTACCTTCATGGAGGGGAGAGCAGCAGTAGTGGTAGCGGTGGTGGTAACATCCTGCCCCAACTCACCATGGGGGACCTGCAATGTCTGGGTCTGGAGCCCAATCTCCAGGGTCCTTCGGCCAGTCATGCCCTGCCCGGTGGGCCTGATCTCCAGCTCCACCACCAGCAGCCTCACCCCCAGCACCCTCACCAGCGGCAGCACTTCCACCACCAACAGCATAGACAGCAGCAGCTCCACCAGAGGAAAGGGCCATCCTTTACCCAGGGCATGGGGAGCCAGGAAGGGCAGACCCAGGGGAGTCAGACCCAGACCCTGGGCCTCCAGGCACCCTGGAGCAACGGTGGCGAAGTGGGGTCCCTGGGGTTGGGCTTCCTCCTGGATAGCGTGGAGAGTGATGAGATCATCCAGGGCCTGGTGGGAGGAGGGGGCCCTCAGGCCACCTTCCAACTGAAGCAGGAGCCCCTAACTGGGGGACAGGAGGGCCAGATGACCGCCTCTTGTTCCTTCTCCGCCTCGGACGGCCAGCAGCAGCAGTCGTACGCCAACCTCCTTCCCCGGCCTATGAGTAACAGCAACGGCATCACCATGGAGACAGCAAGGCATGAGAGCACCAATAGCAACTCCAACAACATCCAGGCCCTCAAGAACTTACAGAACCCCTTTACCCCAGCCAGTGGAATGGGGCAAGAAGGTGCCCATTTTGACTCCTTGGCTGCCTGGGCCTTTTTCACTCCACCGCAGTGACTTGGCACATTCTCAGCCTGTGGGAAATGCTTCTGGCAGTCTCCGTTAGCAAATGCTTAGTCATTTTGTCTGTGCAAGAATGTGGTCAGAACATGTGAACAGACATAGAGATATTTTCAGGGCAAAGGTAACTCAACTGGCTATATGAATATGATATGAATGTACTTTTTATTTTTATATCACTCAATCAGTCTCAGAGTTAGATGGGTTGAGTTCTCTGCCAACAGAAGTAATCAATGCTTTGTGGTTTTAACATGATGAATATGCTTTTGAGGAAAAGGAGGACAAAGGTTAAGATAAACACGTGATAGTATGTTTTTGTTGACACTTTACTTGAAGTGGGCTGTTATAATGGCCTTACACCTTCCATGAAATAACCCCAAATCATGTTGAAATGGTTCACACCTTTCAAACCAATGAGGGTTCGGAACTTTAAAGCCGACTATCTCAGGAGGACCTTTTATGAGATAGAACCTTGTAGTTCTAATGTCCCGATTCAACGGTCTACTGTTCCATGTTCCGTGACAGTGTTATGTTGCAGTGTAATGTTGGTCATAGAGCCTCCAGAGTGGCCCGGTGGTCTAAGACACTGTTCTAGCTGTGCCACTAGAGATCCTGGTTTGAGTCCAGGCTCTGTCGCAGCCGGCCGCGACCGGGAGACCCAAGGGGCGGCGCACAATTGGCCCAGTGTCGTTTGGATTAGAGGAGGGTTTGGCCGGCTGGGATGCTCTTGTCCCATCGCGCTCTAGCGACTCCTGTGGCGGGCCGGGCGCTATGCACGCCGACACGGTCAGCAGGTGACACGGTCGCCAGGTGACACTGTGTTTTCTCCGACACATTGGTGCGAATGTCTTCTGGGTTAAGTGGACATTGTGTCAAGAAGCAGTGCGGCTTGGCTGGGTCGTGTTTAGGAGGACGCACGGCTCTCGACCTTCGCCTCTCCCGAGTCCGTAGGGGAGTTGCAGCGATGGGACAAGACTGTAACTACCAATTGGGGAGAAAAAGAGGTAAAAATACCCCAAAAATCTAAAAACATTTATAAAGGTTGAGCATAAAAAACTGTCATGACCTGTTACGTCAGCTGTTATAACAGCTTTGGGTAGTGTCCACTTTGGGTAAAGTGTTCTATGTCCTGTACATCTACAATAAAGCCAGTTGAGAGTTTAGCATGTTCAATCTCTACAAATGCTATAGCTCTGAAGAGTGGCGAGGTACTCAGATTCCCTCAGAGGAAGATTCTGGGAGTGTCCAGTCAGTCACTGTTGGAATACTTCAGAGATGCGTCCTTGTTTCCTTGACCTATCCTGTCACTCACTGAGCTACAAGTGATAGTATATCTGAAAGCAAGGTGACCACCTTATTACTTCCACCAATCCAACCAAAATGAGATCCGTGATGACTTCAGGTGAGGTAGGAAGGAAGGATGCATTTCTAAAATATTTCGACAGGACCAGTGGTAGGTAGCACTGTGGTATTCCCTGGTAATGGCTATGTCATATTAATAATCACATGTGCTATCTATCCCAGAGTTCTCAGAGCATTGTGATGTAATCAACACTATGGAACATCCCAAATGGCACCCTATTCCCTAGTGCACTATATTAGGGCTCTGATCAAAACTAGTGCACGGCATAGGGGATAAGGTGCACTTTGGCATGCTGACCGTGGTTCCACATCAAATGCATCAGTTACTTTTCATGTCATAATTTACCCAAATACTGTATGTATGGTTTATAAATACTGTATGCAATGGTGTATAAATGTTGATGGGTTTTTGTCTTAAAAAGTTATTATTTTCATGAACAACATTTTGTAAGCTGATGATGTTTCTGTGGTATTTTCCTAAATGTTTTATGCAAATAATTCTTAATAAAAATCTTTATTTTATTCCAGACAAGTTTGCAATTGATTGTATCGAATGAGAAACAACATACTTAGTGCTCATTTCCAGTGGACGAAATAATCAGTATTTCATATTTGCCATAATCTCTGAAACAAAAACGTTACTTAATTGTGTCAGGCGACATATATATATTTGCCCTTGTCCTTGTACCTTTTGAATGACATTTGAGCCTAATAATTTAAAGTGCAACTTCTCCTTTGATCTAAGATATGAAATATGAATGATCGTTACAGATCGGCCCTAATGTAACAACGTTTACAGTATCTTTTACCAATAGCAAGATGTTGTCCTCGTGAGTCTGTCCTTGTCAGACACAGGTCCATTCTGGAGGCCGGACAGCCAATCCCGCAGCTCTACTGTGGTTATATTCATGCTCACTTTTTTTGTTGTTTACCTTATAAGTTGCCTATTGCATGATTTACAGTAAACCAGTGTTCACCATTCCAGTCTTTGGATGGAGCAATAGTTATCTGTGGTGATGCAATGCCTGATGTTCTGGTAAATGGATACAGTGTTTTTAACCACCCCACTGTCCAAATATCCAGTCATGCTTTTTCAAAACACTTTTTTTTCTTCTTCTTTTCTTGGCATGCATCCCAAATGGTACCCTATTCCCTATGTAGTGCACTATTTTTTACCAGGGCCCTATAGAGTTGAAGCCTCGTTGGACTCAAAAGGAGTGCACAGTGGTGGGAAAAGTACCCAGTTGTCATACTTACATTTACTTGAGTAATAATAAAGATACCTTAACAGAAAATGACTCAAGTAAAAGTGAAAGTCACCCGGTAAAATACTACTTGAGTAAAAGTCTAAACGGATTTGCTTTGAGATATACTTAAGTATCAAAAGTAAATGTAATTACTCAAATGTACTGGTCAAAAGTAAATGTAATTACTCAAATGTACTGGTCAAAAGTAAATGTAATTACTCAAATGTACTGGTCAAAAGTAAATGTAATTACTCAAATGTACTGGTCAAAAGTAAATGTAATTACTCAAATGTACTGGTCAAAAGTAAATGTAATTACTCAAATGTACTTGTCAAAAGTAAATGTAATTACTCAAATGTACTGGTCAAAAGTAAATGTAATTACTCAAATGTACTGGTCAAAAGTAAATGTAATTACTCAAATGTACTGGTCAAAAGTAAATGTAATTACTCAAATGTACTGGTCAAAAGTAAATGTAATTACTCAAATGTACTGGTCAAAAGTAAATGTAATTACTCAAATGTACTGGTCAAAAGTAAATGTAATTACTCAAATGTACTTGTCAAAAGTAAATGTAATTACTCAAATGTACTGGTCAAAAGTAAATGTAATTACTCAAATGTACTGGTCAAAAGTAAATGTAATTACTCAAATGTACTGGTCAAAAGTAAATGTAATTACTCAAATGTACTGGTCAAAAGTAAATGTAATTACTCAAATGTACTGGTCAAAAGTAAATGTAATTACTCAAATGTACTGGTCAAAAGTAAATGTAATTACTCAAATGTACTTGTCAAAAGTAAATGTAATTACTCAAATGTACTGGTCAAAAGTAAATGTAATTACTCAAATGTACTGGTCAAAAGTAAATGTAGAAGTCATTTCAAGTTGCTTATATTAAGCAAACCAGACGGCACCATTTTCTTGTTTATTTTTTACATTACGGAAAGGCAGGAGCACACTACAACACTCAGACATCATTTACAGATAGGCAGGAACACACTACAACACTCAGACATCATTTACAGATAGGCAGGAACACACTCCAACACTCAGACGTAATTTAGAAACAAAGCATTTGTGTTTAGTGAGTCAGATCAGAGGACCGAGGTAAAGACAGTTGAAGTTGGATATTCAACAGATATTCGCACTTTCAAACCTCAATAGCTTTCAAACCACTTGAGCCACAGACTCCAAATAAGTGTCATGATGTTGGAGAAATTGTGCACAACATTGCGCAGGTCTTATTTTCACAATTTGGACATTAAATCACTTTCCAAAGCGAATAAACGTGGAAATGTTAGCAGCATTTTGTATTCCTAGATGAATTAGTTAGGGAGCGTAAACAAAGTACAAACTTTTTTTCACATTCGAATTTCGATAGCTCCTTGGTCATGTGACGTACTTGCCCCAAACAAGGTTCAGAATGTCCACTGACTACCCTTCTATATTCCACACCCTTTAGTTTGTTCACTTTCATCTCACACATTTTTACATGAATTTCTCAAATTTAAAAATGTCAATAGCTCCTTGGTCATGTGACCTACTGACTTCAAACAAGGTTCAGAATGTACAGTCAGTGGGCCATACACATTGCACACACTTTGCACACACACTTAGATTGTCCATTTTCATCTCGATTTTACATTAATTTTTCAGAATTTAAAACTTCAATAGCATCTAGGTCATGTGACCTACTGGACTCAAACAAACTTCAGAATGTCCACGGACTAGCCTTATATATTGCACACTCTTGTTTGTGTACTGTAAAGTCATGCAGTGTAACGTCCATTTTTCATAGTTTTACATTTCAAAAGCTCCTTGGTCATGTCAATTACACACCTAAGAAGCGTGCAGTGGATAATATACACCCATATTGCATAACCTCTAGTCATGTATCTTCTATACTGTTGTACATTAATATTAGTTTGACAGTTAGGGGGTTCAGTCCAGTGTTGTGTTTAACCCTTTTCTTTATTATTTATCCATAGTAATTGGTAGTTCTAAGTACTTATTTTCCCTGTTTTTTTATTTTTGCCACAGTATTTAACAGAGGTACACAATAGGAGAGAGACAGATAATATCTCCTTTCATCATTAATATCAACCTTAAAGGAAAAGGGCAAAGCATTGTGTCTTCTAACTGCCCAAGAATAGGATCCAAAGTGTCAGGAAATGTTTGTTCCCATAAATACAAAGGAGGATGTGTCTCCTAGAGGTCAACCGATTGTGATTTTTCAGTGCCGATACCGATTATTGGAGGACCCAAAAAAAAACCTGATACCGATTAATCGGCTGATTTTTATATATATATTTGTAATAATGACAATTACAACAATTCTGAATTAACAATGAACAGTTTTATTTTAACTTAATATAAAACATAAATAAAATCTATTTAGTCTCAAATAAATAATGAAACATCTTCAATTTGGTTTAAATAATGCAAAAACACGGTGTTGGAGAAGAAAGTAAAAGTGCAATATGTGCTATGTAATAAAGCTAACGTTTAAGTTCCTTGCTAAGAACATGAGAACATATGAAAGCTGGTTGTTCAATATTCCCAGTTCTTCAATATTCCCAGTTAAATTTTAGGTTGTAGTTATTATAGGAATTATAACGCGTCGACTATGTCTCTCAGTACCATTTGTGTTTCCTATACAGTACCTTTGACTATTGGATGTTCCTATAGGCACTTTAGTATTGCCAGCCTAATCTCGGGAGTTGATAGGCCATGCCAATTCATCGGTCGAACTCTAGTCTCTCCTCATACATCTGGCACTTTAGTCAGACTGTCAGACTGTGTAAAAACGTTATGATGGGGCCGGACACGGAGTTCCCATTGGCTAAGCACCACAGAGACCAATCAGGAGAGAATACATACAGGTCAACGGTGCCAATTGAAAGTCAAGGGGTGTGTCTGTGCCTTTGGGATTACTCTCTCTTTACAGAGAACCCCTGTGGTTCAAGTCAAGAGCTTACCCTTCCCCTTTCAGTCTGCTCTGCGCATGTCTGAAAGTGACAGAGTCAGCAGCCAAGAGAGTTTTTCACAGTATGTGAAATAAATTATTACAATTATGAATGTAGGTAAATGTAGGTAAAATGCTAATATGTATTAGATCCAGTACAATGGAATAACTATAGTCCACTGACTATATAAGGGTAGTCAGTGAAACATTCTGAACCGTGTTTGAAGTCAGTAGGTTACATGACCAAGGAACTATTGAAAATTGAAAGTTTGAAAAATGAATGTAGAAACGTGTGAGAGGAAAATGGACAAACTAAAGGATGTACAATGTGTAGGCCCACTGTCTGGACATTCTGAACCATGTTTGAAGTCAGTAGATCATATGACGAAAGAGCTATTGAAATTCAAAAATTGTCATAAATAATTTAAAATTATGCGAGATGTAAATCGACAAAAACACGTGTGTCTATGCCATTGGGTTAGCTAGATCCATTTTTTAAAGTTTTAGGAATAATGGTGAAACAGATATTGAAATGTGAAAAATGTGTCTGTCACTATATTGACGGTCCCTAACTGCTGTTGGCGAACGTAAGGAAAACTACAGGCGAATATCCGTTGAATATCCAATCTGAAACTAGCTTTACCTCGGTGGTCAGAGGCAGTAGGGATGACCAGGGATGTTCTCTTGATATGTGTGTGAATTGGACCACTTTCCTGTTCTGCTGAGCATTTCAAACACAATGAGTACTTTTGGGTGACAGGGAAAAGGTATGGAATAAAAATTACAATATTTTCTTTCGGAATGTAGTGAAGTAAAAGTAAAAGTTGTCAAAAATATAAATAGTAAAGTACAGATACCCCAAAAAATGACTTAAGTAGTACTTTAAAGTATTTTTACTAAAGTACTTTACACCACTGATATGGAATAGGGTGCAATTTATAACACAAACGTGTTCATGATGTAGCTGTCTGGCTTCCACATTGTGGTTGTGGGTTGATTCAAGACTTAGACAGGTTCCTCTATTCTGGTAGCTAATATTAAAGAACAATTACAAAACAGTTCTGGAAGTTTTTAGTGTTTTGTTTTTATTAGATGTGACTGTACGTGACCTTTTGAAGACACAGGACATTCATTTAATATATCATTTTACAGTTCTTGTTGTCAGGCTGAAATAGTGTAATCGATCAGAGGTCAGAACGTCTGTCTATGTGATAAGAGGCTATTTCCCGCTAATGAACAGATGGAATATCTTAACATCCAATCCATTATTGCCTAACTAATGTTACTGGAAGGTACACCGACCGGCGGCAGGTAGCCTAGTGGTTAGAGCATTGGGCCAGTAACCAGCAGGTAGCCTAGTGGTTGGAGCGTTGGGCCAGTAACCAGCAGGTAGCCTAGTGGTTAGAGCGTTGGGCCAGTAACCAGCAGGTAGCCTCGTGGTTAGATTGTTGGACCAGTAACCAGCAGGTAGTCTAGTGGTTAGAGCGTTGGGCCAGTAACCAGCAGGTAGCCTAGTGGTTAGAGTGTTGGGCCAGTAACCAGCAGGTAGCCTAGTGGTTAGAGTGTTGGGACAGTAACCAGCAGGTAGCCTAGTGGTTAGAGCGTTGGGCCAGTAACCAGCAGGTAGCCTAGTGGTTAGAGAGTTGGGCCAGTAACCAGCAGGTAGCCTAGTGGTTAGAGCGTACCCTGAACAAGGCAGTTAACCCACTGTTCCCCTGAACAAGGCAGTTAACCCACTCTTCCCCTGAACAAGGCAGTTAACCCACTCTTCCCCTGAACAAGGCAGTTAACCCACTCTTCCCCTGAACAAGGCAGTTAACCCACTCTTCCCCTGAACAAGGCAGTTAACCCACTCTTCCCCTGAACAAGGCAGTTAACCCACTCTTCCCCTGAACAAGGCAGTTAACCCACTGTTCCCATGAACAAGGCAGTTAACCCACTCTTCCCCTGAACAAGGCAGTTAACCCACTCTTCGCCTGAACAAGGCAGTTAACCCACTGTTCCCCTGAACAAGGCAGTTAACCCACTGTTCCCCTGAACAAGGCAGTTAACCCACTGTTCCCCTGAACAAGGCAGTTAACCCACTCTTCCCCTGAACAAGGCAGTTAACCCACTCTTCCCCTGAACAAGGCAGTTAACCCACTCTTCCCTGAACAAGGCAGTTAACCCACTCTTCCCCTGAACAAGGCAGTTAACCCACTCTTCCCTGAACAAGGCAGTTAACCCACTCTTCCCCTGAACAAGGCAGTTAACCCACTCTTCCCTGAACAAGGCAGTTAACCCACTCTTCCCTGAACAAGGCAGTTAACCCACTGTTCCCATGAACAAGGCAGTTAACCCACTCTTCCCCTGAACAAGGCAGTTAACCCACTCTTCGCCTGAACAAGGCAGTTAACCCACTGTTCCCCTGAACAAGGCAGTTAACCCACTGTTCCCCTGAACAAGGCAGTTAACCCACTCTTCCCCTGAACAAGGCAGTTAACCCACTGTTCCCCTGAACAAGGCAGTTAACCCACTCTTCCCCTGAACAAGGCAGTTAACCCACTCTTCCCCTGAACAAGGCAGTTAACCCACTCTTCCCCTGAACAAGGCAGTTAACCCACTCTTCCCCTGAACAAGGCAGTTAACCCACTCTGCCCCTGAACAAGGCAGTTAACCCACTCTTCCCCTGAACAAGGCAGTTAACCCACTCTGCTCCTGAACAAGGCAGTTAACCCACTCTTCCCCGTCATGTTAGATAAGAATTTGTTTTTAACTGACTTGCCTCGTTAAATAAAGGTTACATTTTTAAACGTAAAAAGTGAGGCACCATAATCCAATGTAAAATGACTCAACATAAAGCTTTCCCATCATGCTTTCTATTAAATACTGTTGCCAAAGTCATCCCATAGGCTAGCCTCAGTTCCCTAAAGTTATTTTGTCATCGTTGACTGTAAGACGTTTCCATCCACAGTTTTTATGCAACTTTTTATTTTTTTTTAACCTTTATTTAACCAGGCAAGTCAGTTAAGAACACATTCTTATTTTCAATGACGGCCTGGGAACAGTGGGTTAACTGCCTGTTCAGGGGCAGAACGACAGATTTGAAACCTTGTCAGCTCAGGGATTTGAACTTGCAATCTTCCAGTTACTAGCCCAACGCTCTAACCACTAAGCTACCCTGCCGCCCATGACTAAAGTCATACCTTATTAAAAAACATAATCAGGACAGCTGTGATGGAACCATGAATTTTCAGTACAATTATATAAATGCCAACAGATAATTTTGTTCGTTTGACATGGTGGGATCTTTTTGTACAGGTCAGATGTATTATGCGGGAATTGGCAATGGAAAGGATTTTTTTATATAATATTGTTATATTGGTATAATAACCATCATATCGAAGTAAACTTGGTGTCATGTGATGGCATTGTCCCTCTACCACTCTGGAAACCATACAGTTTATATTAGGCTACATATGAAATAAGGTATAATGAACTTCTCAGGGTGGTGGAAGGACACAGTAGGAGCTTGATGCTCCTTTCCAATCAATGCTGAGGTTCTTATACCGGTGGCTTGAGGATCAATGGTGGCTTGAGGATCAATGGTGGCATGAGGATCAATGGTGGCATGAGGATCAATGGTGGCTTGAGGATCAATGGTGGCTTGAGGATCAATGGTGGCTTGAGGATCAATGGTGGCTTGAGGATCAATGGTGGCTTGAGGATCAATGGTGGCTTGAGGATCAATGGTGGCTTGAGGATCAATGCTTGACTGCCGTTTAGACAAATAAATACATTCTTGCTCTTATCCATAATGTCTTCATGTAGACGAGCCTACCCACAGAGCCTACCCTGGCTAGAGCTCACATACCCAGACAGAGTAGGCAGAAGCACCTTTGATATTTTACACAGCCGTTTTTCTGTAACAAGATGTGATGGAAACACATTGAAAGTTAGATTGTTATTCGGTACATGAAAACTTAAGCGAAAAAAGTACATTGTGTGACCTACATCATCACGCACTGGTTTTTATCTGCAAGAAGTCCATTTAGTGGAAATGCGCATATTGTCTTTATGCAGATTTTTTTAAATATTTGAAAGAATATCTGTTGCCAATTGTATGAAAACCTGGCTAATGTCACAAAATGTTTTGTAGGGCCTAGAGTGATGATTCAAACACATCGAGATTGTGATGATGTCAACACAAAATTGTGTTCTTTCCCTTGTGTCACATTCACCTCCCTCGCCCACCCCTTCCCCTGAGGAGAGGTTGAGTCAGGTCAGGGCCTGTATTCACAAAGTTCAGAGTAGCTGATTTGGGATCAGTTTTGCCTTTTAAATCATTACTATTATAATGTGTTTACCCATATTCACAAAGAGTATTGAAGTTGTGTACTGATCTAGGATCAATTGTGTCCTTTAGATCATAATGAATAAGATGATGTGAACAGGGGGGGGCCTGATCCTAGACCGGCACTCCTACTCTGTCATCTGCTTCACTCTTTTTCGCTTTCTCTTTGATGACTGAGTTGCTGAGAAATTCTGCTATGCTACCTGAGTCTGTGGCTTTCATCAAGAGCTGTCTGTCTGTCTGTCTGTCTGTCTGTCGGGAGTCTCCGCTCCTTCTATCTCCTCAGGTCTGTGTCACAGCTTCTTCAGTGCGGAGACACTACTGTGTCAATAAACAGCATGAGGGGAGGGGAAGAGAAAGAGAGAGGATTGAATCAGATTGTATCTATGCAAAGCACAATACCTGTTAACACTCTCCTCTCTGGTTCCTTTTGTTGCAAAATTATACTTTTCCTTCTCAAAAAGGCAATACTTGGCCCTCAAAAAGCATTTTCGCTAGTGGTTTTGCATATGTTTCGACAGCTAGCCTAGGGTTCAGAATTGTAAGTAGCCTACATAGAAAATACGGTTTTTACAGAATGTAAATGCAGCCCAAACACCAGTGGATTATTCACTGTCCAGACATTTCTGGAATAGTGAAGTTATGGCATATGGCCTGGCCTTTTCTTTTCATGGCAATTTCCACCCATCCACTAGGGGCAACAAGAGTGCCTGTTACCTGTTGAAGATGGACTTAAACTGCTAGCTACGGCGCTGAGCATCGCAGGTTCAATCTAGCAAACCTTAATCCTTACCTTAACCACTCGGTATTACTGCCTAAAGTACGTTTCGATTTCCCTTTTTGCACAGTTTGACTGACCGCTAACAGATGCAAAATACTCTGTAATTAAAAAGGGCAACACATTCCATCATTAAAAAGGGCAACACATTCCATCATTAAAAAGAGCAACACATTCCATCATTAAAAAGGGCAACACATTCCATCATTAAAAAGAGCAACACATTCCATCATTAAAAAGGGCAACACATTCCATCATTAAAAAGGGCAACACATTCCATCATTAAAAAGGGCAACACATTCCATCATTAAAAAGGGCAACACATTCCATAATCTCTGTTGCCTGAAGTTATGGCAAAAGTCTCCATTTGAACTCTCTTTGGAGGTTTGTGTTGCAGACATGACAGCAAAACTCTCCCCTCGCCCCCCGATCCTCCCTCCCCTCGCCCTCCAATCCTCCCTCCCCTCGCCCCCCGATCCTCCCTCCCCTCGGGCCCGATCCTACCGTGAATTATAGTTTCTGCTAAATGACATACACCCAATACCTGAGATTCTTATTCACATAAGGGATGGCTTTAACGCGTGGATAAGGTACTTTCTTTTGGTCCATATCAGAAACACAGGGGCGTCATTACCTGTGAAGACAGGACGTGTTTTCTGGATGTGAGTGTTGTTCTTTCTTATCAACACCTGAGATGAAATGCTGTAGAAAAATGTAGCATCCTGCCTGTCTCTATGTAACACACCACTACGCACTGTGGTGACAGGGCAGGCTAAAGCTAGCTAACCTCACAGAGAGGATACTGAACTATCATCCTGCCTGTCTCTATGTAACACACCACTACACACTGTGGTGACAGGGCAGGCTAAAGCTAGCTAACCTCACAGAGAGGATACTGAACTAGCATCCTGCTCCAGGGCTTTTGCTTTTGGTTCGTGTGTACACTACAACTCACGGTAATGTAACCCTGCCTCTGAGACATGACGACTCATGGCAGCTTCAAGAGCTACGATCAGGCTTTAGCTCAGTGGGATAACATCTGGGTTTGAAACCAGGTTGGTTACAACTGTACACTACAGTGTGGACATCAGGCGGTCAACTTAACACGAATTCAGTTTGGATGTTTTGTCTTCCCTCTTAATTAAATTAAAGTAACAACGCAATGATGTGGATAGGGGAGCATTATGTAATCAGTCATCAAAAGTAGTGTAATGACATGGATAGGGGAGCATTATGTAATCAGTCATCAAAAGTAGTGTAATGACATGGATAGGGGAGCATTATGTAATCAGTCATCAAAAGTAGTGTAATGACGTGGATAGGGGAGCATTATGTAATCAGTCATCAAAAGTAGTGTAATGATGTGGATAGGTCAGACATACTGTATGTGGCTGACACAGTACAACGTACTCCGTTCACGTTACAATGTGATGTCATCGGCAGCAGGAAGTTGTACTACAACATGACAGAATCCTTCTAGTCCGTTCCGTCTGTGATCTCCTTACCGAGAAGGTCAGGGTAATACACAGGGAAACATTATGAACGTGAGGCATGAATTGTAGCGTCACAATTCTGATGCAAATCATTTCACCGTTTGTTATGTAACTATGTCATTAGGCCCAGCCCACTCATAGGTGTGTAGGTGTGTTGGTAAGTGCGTTGTTTGTATGTGTGTGTGTGTATGCATGTGCGCACGCTTTCTTGTGTGTGTGTGTGTGTGTGTGTGAGAGTGAGTGAGTGTCTTCCCCATTTCCTGGAACACAGCCAGAGGGGATGTGATATACCTGACTGACCTGCTCCGCCACCTATTTCCAGTAACACTCCTCCTTCTCTGCTTTCTCTCCTCCCTCTTCCTGTCTCCCCCCCCCCCCCCCCCCCCCAAAAGTAGTGTAAGTAGTAGCATCTCTCCTGACTGAACATTATAACAGAAGCAGGGCAAAGACTTGTATGATTCGAGCTCTAGTGTCTCTCCAACACAATAGTCTCTAGACAATCAGTCCCATTTTCAGGTGGATTTGGAGGTGTTTTCCTCCACTAAACCAGTGCATATGGAAAGCACTTTATCAGGGTGGCCTAGTGGTTAGAGCGTTGGACTAGTAACCGGAAGGTTGCAAGTTCAAACCCCTGAGCTGACAAGGTACAAATCTGTTGTTCTGCCCCTGAACAGGCAGTTAACCCACTGTTCCTAGGCCGTCATTGAAAATAAGAATTTGTTCTTAACTGACTTGCCTAGTTAAATAAAGGTAAAATAATTAAAAAATAAATAAAAATCCAGAAAAGTTATGATTTGCATGAAACATTTTTGAAGTACTTATGACTTGAAAACAAGCCAAAATATTCGAATATCAACAATAATATAGATTTATTTTCAACGAGCACTGCCTGGAAAATATGACCAGATGAAAAGAGTTCATCTGAAATGGAAAGTGATTATTATACCTTCCTCCCCTAATGTGTGTGTTCCTGCCCTTCCCAGTCTTCTTGCAGTACATTTTAAGTATAGCTCACGTAACAATTATCTTTCAGAGCATGGGGGGAAATCCCATTCATGTGGCACCAGGTACAGTGTGTGCGTTCCCAATGGAACCCTATTCCCTGTTATAGTGCACTACTTTAGACCAGGGCCCTATTCCCTGTATAGTGCACTACTTTAGACCAGGGCCCTATTCCCTATATAGTGCACTACTTTAGACCAAAGCCCTTTAGCATAGGGATCATAGGAGCATCAGGCCCTGGTCAAATCTAGTGCACTATATAAGGAATAGGGTGCCATTTGGGACACGGCTTATAACCGTTATGATCTTCTAGATGCTTGTGAGGCCAGGACTGGAGACAGTGGCAAGGGAACAGTTATTGTAGTATGTAGTTTAATGTATGTAGTTTACCAGAAACTTTTCTCCCATTGTTTATCGGTCTGACCTGATATAACTTTAACGGTACATTAGCTGGTACATTAGTTATAACATCATAAAAATGCATTTTATTAGAAAACATGGATAAACTAAAAATATATATATTTTTAAATCTATTTAATTCATAATGAAAATTCTGTTTGATTAACACACCCAGACAATCAGAATAATAATTAGTCAGAGAACTGGCCCTTGGTGTGATTTTCCATTGAGAGTTATTATGTGATTTGCAATGCAGTCAAACATTTCACTTCCTCTTCTGATGGGCAGGCATTCAGGTCCATGTCAACAACACGCCTTGAGTCACACACATACGCGTGCTCACACACACACACACACACACACACACACACACACACACACACACACACACACACACACACACACACAAACAAACACACATAGCTCTCTCTCTCTCTCACTCACACACACAAACAAACACACATAGCTCTCTCTCTCTCTCACTCACACACACACACACACACAAAACCACACTCTCTAACTCGCACATGTTGAGGGACTGAGATGGAAAGTACCCATAGAAGCCTCAAGCCTCTCAGATGGGCTGCCCGGCAAATAAGTGACGCAATGTCACAGGAACACAATCATTTCTCTGGGCAGGAACTGTATAGGAACTGAGTCCAGTACAACGTTTGAAAACTGAGAAATATCTCCTGGATGTGGGAACATTGCCATTACATTTAAATTACGTGTTAGTGCAGATCCTCCGCACTCCATATTGAATCTAGGCCTTTGTCATTGTTAGTGCAGATCAGAGATGGCCACACGGGGACAGAGATGGCCACACGGGGACAGAGATGGCCACACGGGGACAGAGATGGCCACACGGGGACAGAGATGGTCACACGGGGACAGAGATGGCCACACGGGGACAGAGATGGTCACACGGGGACAGAGATGGTCACACGGGGACAGAGATGGTCACACGGGGACAGAGATGGCCACACGGGGAAAGAGATGGCCACACGGGGACAGAGATGGCCACACGGAGACAGAGATGGCCACACGGGGACAGAGATGGTCACACGGGGACAGAGATGGCCACACGGGGACAGAGATGGCCACACGGGGACAGAGATGGTCACACGGGGACAGAGATGGCCACACGGGGACAGAGATGGCCACACGGGGGGGACAGAGATGGTCACACGGGGACAGAGATGGTCACACGGGGACAGAGATGGCCACACGGACACAGAGATGGCCACACGGGGACAGAGATGGTCACACGGGACAGAGGGGACAGAGATGGCCACACGGAGATAGAGATGGCCACACGGGGACAGAGATGGTCACACAGAGATGGGGGACAGAGATGGCCACACGGGGACAGAGATGGCCACACGGGGACAGAGATGGCCACACGGGGACAGAGATGGTCACACGGGGACAGAGATGGTCACACGGGGACAGAGATGGTCACACGGGGACAGAGATGGCCACACGGGGACAGAGATGGTCACACGGGGACAGAGATGGCCACACGGAGACAGAGATGGTCACACGGGGACAGAGATGGCCACACGGGGACAGAGATGGCCACACGGGGACAGAGATGGCCACACGGAGACAGAGATGGTCACACGGGGACAGAGATGGCCACACGGAGACAGAGATGGTCACACGGGGACAGAGATGGCCACACGGGGACAGAGATGGCCACACGGGGACAGAGATGGTCACACGGGGACAGAGATGGCCACACGGGGACAGAGATGGTAACACGGGACAGAGATGGTCACACGGGGACAGAGATGGCCACACGGGGACAGAGATGGCCACACGAGGACAGAGATGGCCACACGGGGACAGAGATGGCCACACGGGGACAGAGATGGCCACACGGGGACAGAGATGGCCACACGAGGACAGAGATTGTGAATAGAAGGTGAATGTCTAAACTTTCTCTGGCTTCTCAGGTGCCGCTCACGCTTGAAACACTAAGATTATATTTCCTGCTTGTCCCCATTGTTTGGTGTAGCAGTAATATTAGGATCCCCATTGTTTGGTGTAGCAGTAATGTTAGAATCCCCATTGTTTGGTGTAGCAGTAATGTTAGAATCCCCATTGTTTGGTGTAGCAGTAATATTAGAATCCCCATTGTTTGGTATAGCAGTAATATTAGGATCCCATTGTTTGGTGTAACAGTAATGTTAGGATCCCCATTGTTTGGTGTAACAGTAATGTTAGGATCCCCATTGTTTGGTGTAACAGTAATATTAGGATCCCATTGTTTGGTGTAGCAGTAATGTTAGGATCCCCATTGTTTGGTGTAGCAGTAATATTAGGATCCCATTGTTTGGTGTAGCAGTAATGTTAGAATCCCCATTGTTTGGTGTAGCAGTAATATTAGAATCCCCATTGTTTGGTGTAGCAGTAATATTAGGATCCCCATTGTTTGGTGTAGCAGTAATATTAGGATCCCATTGTTTGGTGTAGCAGTAATATTAGGATCCCCATTGTTTGGTGTAGCAGTAATATTAGGATCCCCATTGTTTGGTGTAGCAGTAATATTAGAATCCCCATTGTTTGGTGTAGCAGTAATATTAGAATCCCCATTTTTTGGTGTAGCAGTAATGTTAGGATCCCCATTGTTTGGTGTAGCAGTAATGTTAGGCTTTGTCTTCACCTGCTGAAACTGTGTGAACAAAACTCGTTAAATTTTATTTTATTTATTTGATTATTTAAAAACACAATTCCACCACACATGTAGATGCAACGTATTTTAAATGATCAAGGATAACAGTTTTTCTTTTCTATTTCCATTGTGGTCCTCTTGTTTTGCCCGGTAGCAAGGGACTTTGAACCACTTTGCAGAATGTGAATGTGCAGCTATACCTCTTGGCTGTGGGTGAGAGGAGGAGGGGGAGAAGAGGAAGTGGAGAGGAGGAGGTGGAAAGGGGTGGTGACAAGCCAACAGAGCCCAAAGGTCACATTTCGAACCAAACCCCGAACACCACGACCACCACCAGTATTCTCATACACCCCCACACAGTGACATCACAGTCTAGAATCCTGCCTTACATTTGGGATCCCAACAAGACCGAAATGCATGGCCAGCAGCTACAGTCTGCACCATAGAGGATACAGTCCTGTTAAACCCAGGGACATCACCCAGAACACATCACCAACACACACACACCTACCTATCTAACCTCTCTCTCTCTCTCTCTCTCGCCCTCCCCGTCCCTTTCACACACATATACATAAACAGTGACATCAGAAATCACTTTCAAGATTCACACCTTTTATCAAATACTCAACAACCCCAAAAAATGTCTCTTTCTGCACACCCCGCCCTGTGCAACTGGGTCCGACCCCAGGTGGTGAAGGTAGACAACAACACTTACATTATGCTGACCCTCAACACAGGGGCCCCACAAGGGTGTGTGCTCAGCCCCTCCTGTACTCCCTGTTCACCCATGACTGCGTGGCTTCGCACGCCTCCAACTCAATCATCAAGTTTGCAGACGAGACAGCAGTAGTAGGCCTGATTACCAACAACGACGAGACGGCCTACAGGGAGGAGGTGAGGGCACCGGCGGAGTGGTGACAGGAAAATAACCTCTCCCTCAACGTCAACACAATGAAGGAACTGATCGTGGACTTCAGGAGACAGCAGAGAAAACACGCCCCCATCCACATCGATGGTGGAGAAGGTGGAAAGCTTCAAGTTCCTCGGGTGTTTGATTTTATCGGTACAAAATCTTTAATGCTCTTGTGGTGTGAGATGTGTAACGACACGTTTTGAGAACAGCAATCAGCAACAGCCAATGAGATGATGACGTTGTTTCACATCAACCAGAATGTTTAGACTAGAGCAGACTAATGACTACTACTAGTATGAATATATAGACTAGAGCAGGACTAATGACTACTACTGGTATGAATATATAGACTAGAGCAGGACTAATGACTACTACTAGTATGAATATATAGACTAGAGCAGTACTAATGACTACTACTAGTATGAATATATAGACTAGAGCAGGACTAATGACTACTACTAGTATGAATATATAGACTAGAGCAGGACTAATGACTACTACTGGTATGAATATATAGACTAGAGCAGGACTAATGACTACTACTGGTATGAATATATAGACTAGAGCAGGACTAATGACTACTACTAGTATGAATATATAGACTAGAGCAGGACTAATGACTACTACTGGTATGAATATATAGACTAGAGCAGGACTAATGACTACTACTAGTATGAATATATAGACTAGAGCAGGACTAATGACTACTACTGGTATGAATATATAGACTAGAGCAGACTAATGACTACTAGTATGAATATATAGACTAGAGCAGACTAATGACTACTACTAGTATGAATATATAGACTAGAGCAGACTAATGACTACTAGTATGAATATATAGACTAGAGCAGGACTAATGACTACTACTAGTATGAATATATAGACTAGAGCAGTACTAATGACTACTACTAGTATGAATATATAGACTAGAGCAGGACTAATGACTACTACTAGTATGAATATATAGACTAGAGCAGGACTAATGACTACTACTAGTATGAATATATAGACTAGAGCAGTACTAATGACTACTACTAGTATGAATATATAGACTAGAGCAGGACTAATGACTACTACTAGTATGAATATATAGACTAGAGCAGGACTAATGACTACTACTAGTATGAATATATAGACTAGAGCAGGACCAATGACTACTACTGGTATGCGTTTGTACTTTCCTTTAACCAAAGCTAAATCCTTACAGCTCTGAAGTTCTTTCTGATATGTCTTAATTCCTTTCTTTTTATTTTGGGGATTTTTGTGTATTGTTTTGTATTGTTCGGTATTATTGGACTGTTGGAGCTAGAAACACACACATTTAGTTCGGTATTATTGGACTGTTGGAGCTAGAAACAAGCATTTAGTTAGGTATTACTGCACTGTTGGAGCTAGAAACACAAACATTTAGCTAGGTATTACTGCACTGTTGGAGCTAGAAACACACACATTTAGTTCGGTATTATTGGACTGTTGGAGCTAGAAACACCAGCATTTAATTAGGTATTACTGCACTGTTGGAGCTAGAAACACAAACATTTAGCTAGGTATTACTGCACTGTTGGAGCTAGAAACACCAGCATTTAATTAGGTATTACTGCACTGTTGGAGCTAGAAACACCAGCATTTAATTAGGTATTACTGCACTGTTGGAGCTAGAAACACCAGCATTTAATTAGGTATTACTGCACTGTTGGAGCTAGAAACACCAGCATTTAATTAGGTATTACTGCACTGTTGGAGCTAGAAACACCAGCATTTAATTAGGTATTACTGCACTGTTGGAGCTAGAAACACCAGCATTTAATTAGGTATTACTGCACTGATGGAGCTAGAAACACCAGCATTTAATTAGGTATTACTGCACTGTTGGAGCTAGAAACACAAACATTTAGCTAGGTATTACTGCACTGTTGGAGCTAGAAACACAAACATTTAGCTAGGTATTACTGCACTGTTGGAGCTAGAAACACAAACATTTAGCTAGATATTACTGCACTGTTGGAGCTAGAAACACAAACATTTAGCTAGGTATTACTGCACTGTTGGAGCTAGAAACACACACATTTAGCTAGGTATTACTGCACTGTTGGAGCTAGAAACACAAACATTTAGCTAGGTATTACTGCACTGTTGGAGCTAGAAACACAAACATTTAGCTAGGTATTACTGCACTGTTGGAGCTAGAAACACAAACATTTAGCTAGGTATTACTGCACTGTTGGAGCTAGAAACACACACATTTAGCTAGGTATTACTGCACTGTTGGAGCTAGAAACACCAGCATTTAATTAGGTATTACTGCACTGATGGAGCTAGAAACACCAGCATTTAATTAGGTATTACTGCACTGTTGGAGCTAGAAACACAAACATTTAGCTAGGTATTACTGCACTGTTGGAGCTAGAAACACAAACATTTAGCTAGATATTACTGCACTGTTGGAGCTAGAAACACAAACATTTAGCTAGGTATTACTGCACTGTTGGAGCTAGAAACACAAACATTTAGCTAGGTATTACTGCACTGTTGGAGCTAGAAACACAAACATTTAGCTAGGTATTACTGCACTGTTGGAGCTAGAAACACACACATTTAGCTAGGTATTACTGCACTGTTGGAGCTAGAAACACCAGCATTTAGTTAGGTATTATTGGACTGTTGGAGCTAGAAACACAAACATTTAGCTAGGTATTACTGCACTGTTGGAGCTAGAAACACAAACATTTAGCTAGATATTACTGCACTGTTGGAGCTAGAAACACAAACATTTAGCTAGATATTACTGCACTGTTGGAGCTAGAAACACAAACATTTAGCTAGGTATTACTGCACTGTTGGAGCTAGAAACAAACGTTTATTTAGATATTACAGCACTGTTGGAGCTAGAAACACAAACATTTAGCTAGATATTACTGCACTGTTGGAGCTAGGAACACACACATTTAGCTAGGTATTACTGCACTGTTGGAGCTAGAAACACAAACATTTAGCTAGGTATTACTGCACTGTTGGAGCTAGAAACAAACACATTTAGCTAGGTATTACTGCACTGTTGGAGCTAGAAACACAAACATCCTGCTGCACCTGCAATAACATCTGCTAATATGTGTACGTGACCAATAAAATGTTATTTGATTTTGACATTAAACGGCACCTGCTAAAACCACACATGACACATCATCATACGTCTCCCTAGGCTGTAAAGAAGAGCCGTGCTTCTTTCTTTGAGGTTACAGCGTCAGTCACTCCTCTTCACAATAGTCAAGCAGACCTCATGCACCACACACACACTGCATGGCTCACTTCTGCTTTTACTTCTACAGGAGCACTGTTAAAGGGGAACTACTGTACACACCACCATGGCTCTTCTGCACAACGACTAAAACACTTCTCTGGACAGTATTGTCTTGATTTTGCTTACAGGAAACTAAGTCAAATCGCAGTCTGACATTCAGAATACCATAAATAATACAATGATCTATGTTTTAATTATTTTTTTAAATAGACCTTGTTTTATAGAAACATTATGGAGATAATTTGACATGAACAATAAATCTGCTAAATGTTGATCAAATGTTTTGAATTGGGTAATCTTAGTATTGATTCTGTCAGTCAAATACACAAATGGTTATTCTATCTAAATTGTGTATTTTCTCTCCCAGTTGAAAAAACTCCCCCACCTTTGATACTTCAGTATAATTTCCATCAGCCTCAGGGCGACCTCTACTGGCTGAAATGGAATAATGCAATGGAACCACATCTTTGATGGAACTGACATCCTCAAGGGGGAAAAAAAGTGAATCACTTTTGTGATTTTCAAGTGGGAAAGACATTTTCTCAAGCACGTTGTACATTTTAAGAACTCTAAGGGCAAAAATCTAAATAGATTATCAAAATGGCTCACATTTCAAAACTCTAAGCACATTTTCAATTGACTGAGTAACAACAAACAAATTCACAATATCACTTGTTCACTGCACCAAATCACTCTTTCAATTTGAATACACATTGCACTTTTCAAAATGCAATATTCATTTGACTTTTGATATGATTTTCTTGTCATTTGTTAATAATACATTTAACTATCACTTAATTGATTTTTTTATTTTATTTTTATTTCACCTTTATTTAACCAGGTAGGCTAGTTGAGAACAAGTTCTCATTTGCAACTGCGACCTGGCCAAGATAAAGCATAGCAGTGTGAACAGACAACACAGAGTTACACATGGAATAAACAATTAACAAGTCAATAACACAGTAGAAAAAAAAAAAATGGGCAGTCTATATACAATGTGTGCAAAAGGCATGAGGAGGTAGGCGAATAATACAATTTTGCAGATTAACACTGGGGTGATAAATGATCAGATGGTCATGTACAGGTAGAGATATTGGTGTGCAAAAGAGCAGAAAAGTAAATAAATAAATAAATAAACAGTATAAAAACAGTATGGGAATGAGGTAGGTGAAAATGGGTGGGCTATTTACCAATAGACTATGTACAGCTGCAGCGATCGGTTAGCTGCTCGGATAGCTGATGTTTGAAGTTGGTGAGGGAGATAAAAGTCTCCAACTTCAGCGATTTTTGCAGTTCGTTCCAGTCACAGGCAGCAGAGTACTGGAACGAAAGGCGGCCAAATGAGGTGTTGGCTTTAGGGATGATCAGTGAGATACACCTGCTGGAGCGTGTGCTACGGATGGGTGTTGCCATCGTGACCAGTGAACTGAGATAAGGCGGAGCTTTACCTAGCATGGACTTGTAGATGACCTGGAGCCAGTGGGTCTGGCGACGAATATGTAGCGAGGGCCAGCCGACTAGAGCATACAAGTCGCAGTGGTGGGTGGTATAAGGTGCTTTGGTGACAAAACGGATGGCACTATGATAGACTGCATCCAGTTTGCTGAGTAGAGTGTTGGAAGCCATTTTGTAGATGACATCGCCGAAATCGAGGATCGGTAGGATAGTCAGTTTTACTAGGGTAAGCTTGGCGGCGTGAGTGAAGGAGGCTTTGTTGCGGAATAGAAAGCCGACTCTTGATTTGATTTTCGATTGGAGATGTTTGATGTGAGTCTGGAAGGAGAGTTTGCAGTCTAGCCAGACACCTAGGTACTTATAGATGTCCACATATTCAAGGTCGGAACCATCCAGGGTGGTGATGCTAGTCGGGCATGCGGGTGCAGGCAGCGATCGGTTGAAAAGCATGCATTTGGTTTTACTCGCGTTTAAGAGCAGTTGGAGGCCACGGAAGGAGTGCTGTATGGCATTGAAGCTCGTTTGGAGGTTAGATAGCACAGTGTCCAATGACGGGCCGAAAGTATATAGAATGGTGTCGTCTGAGTAGAGGTGGATCAGGGAATCGCCCGCAGCAAGAGCAACATCATTGATATATACAGAGAAAAGAATCTGCCCCAAATGGATACGCTACTGAACCAGGATTATGTATTTATTTTATTTAACCTTTATTTAACTAGTCAAGTCAGTTAACAAGTTCTTATTTACAATGACGACATACCAAAAGGCCTCCTGCGGGGACGGGGGCCTGAGATTAAAAATAAAAAATAAATACAATTTAAATATATGACAAAACACACATCACAACAAGAGAGACAACACAACACTACATAAAGAGAGACCTAAGACAACAACATAGCAAGGCAGCAACACATGACAACACAGCATGGTAGCAACACAACATAACAACAACATGGTAGCAGCACAACATGGTAGCAGCACAACATGGTAGCAGCACAAAACATGTTACAAACATTATTGGGTACAGACAACAACACAAAGGGCAACACAAAGAGACAACAATACATCACACAAAGCAGGTAATCACAAGGTTAAGGGCAGAGAAAGCTTGTTGGACACATAGAAAGCCTTGTTGTAGAGCGTTTAACATAACATCCTGGGAGGGGCCAGCTGAGTATATCATCTGCATATTCATGGGTGAGACTGCCTAGGTAACGTATATAGTTTGATAACTGCTGAACACCGTAACGTTCAATATTTTTACATCATAAATGTATCAATTTACATCAATTTCTGTTAGAAGTTTTCAAACTAAATCATATATATTCCACACATGATCTGAATGTCATTGATACTCTATAAGCTGATTAATGTTGCCAAGCAGAGAGACAGCTGATACTCTATAAGCTGATTCATGTTGCCAAGCAGAGAGACAGCTGATACTCTATAAGCTGATTCATGTTGCCAAGCAGAGGGACAGCTGATACTGTATAAGCTGATTCATGTTGCCAAGCAGAGAGACAGCTGATACTCTATAAGCTGATTCATGTTGCCAAGCAGAGAGACAGCTGATACTGTATAAGCTGATTCATGTTGCCAAGCAGAGAGACAGCTGATACTCTATAAGCTGATTCATGTTGCCAAGCAGAGAGACAGCTGATACTGTATAAGCTGATTCATGTTGCCAAGCAGAGAGACAGCTGATACTCTATAAGCTGATTCATGTTGCCAAGCAGAGAGACAGCTGATACTCTATAAGCTGATTCATGTTGCCAAGCAGAGAGACAGCTGATACTGTATAAGCTGATTCATGTTGCCAAGCAGAGAGACAGCTGATACTCTATAAGCTGATTCATGTTGCCAAGCAGAGAGACAGCTGATACTCTATAAGCTGATTCATGTTGCCAAGCAGAGGGACAGCTGATACTCTATAAGCTGATTCATGTTGCCAAGCAGAGAGACAGCTGATACTGTATAAGCTGATTCATGTTGCCAAGCAGAGGGACAGCTGATACTCTATAAGCTGATTCATGTTGCCAAGCAGAGAGACAGCTGATACACTATAAGCTGATTCATGTTGCCAAGCAGAGAGACAGCTGATACTCTATAAGTTAATTCATGTTGCCAAGCAGAGAGACAGCTGATACACTATAAGTTAATTCATGTTGCCAAGCAGAGAGACAGCTGATACACTATAAGCTGATTCATGTTGCCAAGCAGAGAGACAGCTGATACACTATAAGTTAATTCATGTTGCCAAGCAGAGAGACAGCTGATACTGTATAAGCTGATTCATGTTGTCAAGCAGAGAGACAGCTGATACTGTATAAGCTGATTCATGTTGCCAAGCAGAGAGACAGCTGATACTCTATAAGCTGATTCATGTTGCCAAGCAGAGAGACAGCTGATACCCTATAAGCTGATTCATGTTGCCAAGCAGAGACACAGCTGATACTCTATAAGCTGATTCATGTTGCCAAGCAGAGAGACAGCTGATACTGTATTAGCTGCCAAGTCACATAGAAAAGGTGATCTTGAACGATGGAATAGACACACCGTGCTACTCCAATGCTACTCCAATACGTTAACCACCTGCTTTATCTGACGGTTCTATGTATGTCCGTTATCATCATAATGAAACTGGAAGACGGACATACAACATCCTCATTATCTGCCATCAGAATCAGCAAATAGGGTTTGTAAAAACCAATTCTGCGTATCAAGTTATAGCTAAATACTAAATGATGCTCTCATGGTATTTCACAGACAACTCTTCATGAATGACTCAGGGGTGAAATATGTGTTCAACTCTTCATGAATGACTCAGGGGTGAAATATGTGTTCAACTCTTCATGAATGACTCAGGGGTGAAATATGTGTTCAACTCTTCATGAATGACTCAGGGGTGAAATATGTGTTCAACTCGAATGAATGCACAATCAAAGATTCTGAACATAAGACAAGGGGCATTACAAGTGTTCTCAGTTTAGAGTTTTGTACTTACAGTTTTGAAAATATACTACTATACATCTGAAAAACGCCCTGAAGCGATTTAAATAAAATTGTTATTGACACCAAAATGCTACAGCCAATGTTAATGTCAGAGAAGTGAAGCTTGCTCAGATGGATTACAAATACAATACCAGTGAAGATTGAAGAATCCCTCCATGGCTTTGAGTAGGGAGATGGATCCCTGGTGTCTGATACACGCCGTTTGGTGAGAAGCAGATCCTGTGGTGAGCACGAGACTGGGAGACCATGTCTACTCTTTTGAATTTTGATTGAGTGTTTGCCTAATAAAGTCATGCTAGGAGATGTTAGTTATCTCATGAGAACGTTTGTTCCGTACCCCATATTGTGTTTCAGGTGCCAATGGCTATGGCCACTCATGTTGCAGCAGTGTGTAGGAGGGAGATTCCTAGATGTGAGAAGTGTGCCAGAGGGCATGGGACAAATAGGTGTGTGATTTCTGAGGAGAAAGTAGTTTGTTGCAATTGTGGTGGCAGACCATTTTGCTGGGTATCAGAAATGTCCTGTGCGAGTGAGACAGGTATTGGCTGCCTAGGCTATGCGACAGGTTGAGGTTGCCAGGGTTTGAGCAGAGCAGAACGTGACATGGGTGATGGGCCAAGGGTGAGGGATCATGAGAGGATACCAGTAAGTAGTAGGCCAGGACTGAGTGACCCAGACAGTTTGTGTTTTAGCAAGGTGGTTTAATTTTTACGATAATTAACTGTAGCCTACTGCACAGATGCAGGAAGTCACAGAAGATAAAAGTAGCAGCAGTAAAAAAGGTTATTGTGAGTGAAAGATTTTACGCAGGGCAGGCTACAGGCATAAGCGACATAGGCCCCCCGCAGAAAATATATACACTGAGTGTACAAAACATTAAGAACACCCCCCCTTTTGCCCTCAGAACAGCCTCAATTTGTTGGTGTTGAAAGTGTTCCACAATTTTGCTGGCCCATGTTGAGTCCAGTGCTTCCCACAGTTGTGTCATGTTGGCTGGTTGTCCTTTGGGTTGTGGACCATTCTTGATACACACAGGAAACTGTTGCGTGTGAAAAACCCAGCAGAGTAGCAGTTCTTGACACAAACCGGTATGCCTGGTACCGGTACAACGGCACTTAAATATTTTGTCTTGCCCATTCACCCTCGATATGGCACACATACACGATCCATGTCTCAATTGCCTCAATACTTAAGAAATCCTTCTTTAATCTGTTTGTGCATCAGCAGTTTTGATCTTGTTTCGTCAGTCACTGACAGTCACTGACAATTTTTCGTTAGTCTAGCTAGTTATGGACCGTGCACACAGGGCACGTGCCCAGGGGCCCTGATATCCAGGGGGCCCCCACTTTGTTAGATACTCTCACTCAGATATCATAGCATAAGTCATGGAAAATGTGTAAAATTGCAGGAAATTAGCTTTAAAACGGCAAAACTTTCTCTCCATGGCAAAATTGGTAGAATTGAAGGAAATTGGCTTTAAAACTGCAAAAAACTTTCTCTGCCCTATTGCAAAATAAGTAAAACTGGATCATTTTTAAATCAAATTTCTACATTTTCTCTCCACCCATTGGACAAAACGTGTAGAATTGTAATAAATTAGCTTTAAAACTAAAAATGTTCTCTCCACAGTCAAGAGGGGGGGCCACTAAAATGTTTTGCCCATATGGGGGGGGGGGGGGTCCCCCAACCAAATTATGGTATAATGCCAACAATGAAACAAGGGTTTACAACCCTTATACCTAAACCTGGTAAAGATGATATATAAAGACAATCTGCTCCCTGTGACTTCAATGTAGATGACTTAATGTAGATGACAAGATGTTTACCCACGTCATAGATAACAGACTGGAAGAGGGCATGACATTATTACTGATACTCAATCTGACCTATTTGATTACAGACATATGATTGATGATGGTTTTATTTTTTATTTCATTTATTTTTTATAAAGCTTTTGATAAGATTGAACACCCATGTATGTTACAAACACTGGAATATGTAGGTTTAGGTGAAAACAGTGCAAAGGTGATTGGAATGTTATATGATGGTATTAATAGTTCAGCATCTCTTCAACATGGAACATCTAAATGATTTGAGTGAAGAGAGGAATTCGTCAAGGATGTCCCAGCTCACCATTACTGTTCATTCTTGCTGCTGAGTTATTAGCTATCCTTATAAATGTTAGTCTGAAGAACAAATCTTACTGCAGAGCGTTTCCCTTCACCTTTGAAAATGAAATATCTTACAAGACTTCACTAGTTCTATGGTCAGAATAAGAACTAGATCAGTTTCCTTTTTCACCTAAAGCTAAAGAACTTGATCTCAAAACAATTAATGACATTTACCCATGTAATGATTTCATAAGACAGAGATTCAACTTTGACTTTAACCATTGTGTGTTTTGTAAATCAGATATTGAAACGGCAGAATTATTTTTCCCCCCATGTCAACCTACCGGTTGGGGTGCATTTCAGTACTAAATCACATAACGATCTATTCATACGCACTTTAACGTTTATCAGTTTGGTTTTCTAATGGAGGACAGGAAAGGTGAATGTACAGTATGTATAACTTGATCATAATTGGTTTTTTTAACTACCTCATTTATTGTTTTCTTAAACAAGGTAAAGTGAAATAAACCATCTTTGAAATTGGTTCAATCCAAACAAGCCCTTATTCTTTATCTCTGTAATTTGATTCCTGAATAGATTCCTGAATGTTTGTACAAGTTTGCTCAGTCTGTTTATTGAAATAAATGTTCTTTCTACATGTGAATTATGTTTGTTTGATTTTTTAAATGTCTAGGAAAACAAAAACACTTCTCTGGACAGTATTAGTATTGTCTCGATTTTTTTGCATCGTTATCAGAAAAGTAAAATAGCAGTCTGACATTCAGAATATCATAAATAATACAATGATCTATGTTTTTAAAAAATAGACCTTGTTTTATATTTTTTTAATTGTAACGATTGAGATCATTTGACATGGACAATAAAATACATATTTAGGCATAACCATTACATAGGATCAAAAGTCTAGAGGCTTACTCAATTTGAACCCTCTTATTAAAAATACCCAGAAGAAGCTAAATCAATGGCTACAGAGGGACTTATCTTTAAAAGGTAGAGTCCTAATAACCAAGGCTGAAGGTATCTCTAGACTAACATATGACGCTCTCTCTTTATATCTTGACAGTAAAATAAGCAAGGAGATAGACCAGATGCTTTTCAACTTTCTGTGGAGAAACCGCACCCATTACATTAGGAAAACTGTTGTAATGAACACTGAATTTTCTGGACTTAACTACTTTAAATAATACTTTTAAGATCAATTGGATAAAACAATTCCTAAGAAGACCCACTTCTATCTGGAATTTTATTCCTCATCATGTCTTTTCTACTTTTGGTGGCCTTAACTTCATGTTGTTTTGCAATTATAATATTGACAAAATTCCAGTGAAACTTTCTGCTTTTCATCGGCAGGTTTTCTTGTCATGGTCCTTAATTTATAAACACAATTTTTCTCCACACAGATATTATATATGGAATAATCGGGATATATTGTATAAAAATACTTCTTAGTTTTTAGAATATTGGTTTCAAAATAATATCCTATTGGTGAGCCAACTGGTAAATGCAGAGGGCATTTTACTCAGTTATAAGGAATTCTTATCACTTTACAAGGTCCCTGTAACACCTAAAGATGTTGCCATTGTTTTAGACGCCATTCCCTCAGGTGTTTCTCTGTTATTCAGGAACGTGTCAAGACCTGACCCTCAGAGCCTACCTTCTATTGACTCTTGTTGACTCATCAGTAGGAAAGACCTGACCCTCAGAGCCTACCTTCTATTGACTCTTGTTGACTCATCAGTAGGAAAGACCTGACCCTCAGAGCCTACCTTCTATTGACTCTGTTGACTCATCAGTAGGAAAAACCTGACCCTCAGAGCCTACCTTCTATTGACCCTGTTGACTCATCACTAGGAAAGACCTGACCCTCAGAGCCTACCTTCTATTGACTCTGTTGACTCATCAGTAGGAAAGACCTGACCCTCAGAGCCTACCTTCTATTGACCCTGTTGACTCATCACTAGGAAAGACCTGACCCTCAGAGCCTACCTTCTATTGACTCTGTTGACTCATCAGTAGGAAAGATTTGTTTCTCTTTTGGTCCATTCAACAACAGAGCGATACGAACCTTGTTATGCCTTATTTGAATGGATTTATTGATCATATCTGTTTGGATGTTGCCACACACATACCTACTTGTTAACAAAATTAAGGATGTTTCCTTTAAAATTATTCATGAATATTATCCTGCCAACCACTATATGAAGAAGTTTAAGGAAAACATGAACTCAAATTGCTCCTTTGGTAATGACCACCCAGAAACAGTGTTGCATCTTTTTTGGCATTGTGTTCATGTAAGACAACTGTGGCAAGACATCAGTAGATTTATAATTGAACACATTTATGAAGATTTTACACTATTGTGGAGAGATGCTCTGCTTGGATTCTTTACATACGATATAAATAAGCTGAAACATTTTATGTCATTAATTTCATTATTCTTTTGGCGAAATTTCATATACACAAATGTAAATGTACAAACAAAAAAAACACATTTTCTTACCCTACAAAAAGAAATTGAACTGTATTTTAAGACAGTTAAATACTCTACTAACAAAAAAGCTGTTAGAATTGTAAGTGTATGTATGTCCCTTAAGGTCCTTGTATAATTGTAATGTGATATTGTACCCCCTATCTCGATTGTCCATTGTTTATAATCTATATATACTTGTGTTCCCTCGTGTACTTTCTGAATTGATTTGTTGTTAAAAAAAAAAGTTTAAAAAAAAGACATGGACAATAAATGTGGTAAATGTTGTATTAGTATTGGTTCTGTCAGTCAAATACACCAATGGTGTTGCGTATTTTCGCTCCCAGTTCTCTCGGTTGAAAAAACTGTCCCACCTCATCTTTGATACTTTAGTTTTTATCTCCATCAGCCTCGGGACGACTTGGAATAGAATAATGCAATGGAGCCGAAGCCTTCTAGGCTCTACTAATCAACGCCGAAAAGATACAACAAAATTGCTGACTTCAGAAACGTTAAACTTGCCCAGTAAGAATGAAAATAAAATATAAAATGCGTTATAAAAGAAATCCTCTCTGGCTGTATGCTTTTAAACCAATTATGTATTGTTTCAAACGTTTTCCGTATCGTCTTATTGATTATTTTGGTCTGGCACACAGGAGCCAGCCATGGAGCTAGATATGTAGCAATTTGCTAGTTACTACGGGGGGAAGTGAAGGGAAAACGGTTAAAAACGGTGTAACTTCAGACGATTTGTACGATGGCATCGCAGCCTCCTCCTAAACCGTGGGAAAGGCGGATTCCAGGAGCAGCTATGAGTGCACCAGTTAACTATCGGTAAACAAGTTATTGCTTACTTGACGAGTTGTTGTCTATGGACTAACTATGTATGAGTTAGCTAGCTAGCGTTAGCCTCTAATATAGGCCCTAACTAGTCGGAGCTTGTTGTTTTGCGTTTTCCTAGCGGACAGAACTAGCTAGATTTCAATATTTGACAATAGTTTAGTATTGGACTGTTATTGGATAATAACTCAACCAAAAGTGCCCACCGAGTTCCAATGTAGTTAACGTTGTAACGTTAGTAGCTAGCTAACGGCATCTGTGACTGGCATGTCGTTTGTTTTGTTATCTAGCTAAGGTTAGCTAATAGAGACGAAACCCATTGCAACACTCCTAGATTGCTCAGACTTCTCTTTAACTACGAAACCAAAGGAAACTAGTTTTGAGGCGTTTTTAAAAAATTAAAAATAAATTACGTTTTGACAACACGAACACGTGATTGAATTGAATGTTCACTGTTTTATAAGTTAGGCCCCTCTTTCCAATCCACCAGGTCGACTGACTTTGCCCCACCAGGTCCCTCCACCCCCGGCCTCTCTGGTCCCGCCGGTCCTCCCGTCTTGACCCGCATGGTGCCCCCTGTCCCCCCTCGCCCTGTCCAGTCCATCCAGTCCTACCGTCCCTCCTACGGCTCCTTCCCTGGCTCCTCCTACAACCCCTATGGTAGCTCCAGCCTCTATGGTGGAGCATACAGCCCCTACAGTCCCTACAGTGGTGGCTATGGCATGGGAGGGGGGCTCGGTGGGGGCCTTGGTGGGAGCCTGGGCTACAGCCGCTTCGGCCAAACCGGTAGTGAAGACGTGGCGCCCAGTCGGTTTGTCCAACAGGCAGAGGAGAGCAGCCGCGGCGCCTTCCAGTCCATCGAGAGCATCGTCCAGGCCTTCACCTCGGTCAGCATGATGATGGACGCCACCTTCTCGGCCGTCTACAACAGCTTCCGAGCCGTGCTGGATGTAGCCAACCACCTGACACGGTTACGGATGCACTTTACCAAGGTTCTGTCGGCCTTTGCCCTGGTGCGCACCCTGCGCTACCTGTACCGCCGCATACAGAGGATGCTGGGGCTGAGGCGGGACGGTGAGGTGGAGGACCTGTGGGCAGACAGTGAAGGAGCTGTTCTGGCGACCAGAGGTGCTGGAGCCGCAATGGAAGACCCCAGAGCCGGAGCGGTCAAGTCGTGGCCCATCTTCCTTTTTCTGGCCGTGGTCCTAGGAGGGCCCTATCTCATCTGGAAGCTGCTGAGCTCTGCCCAGGGGCCCGAGGAGAGCGGTGAGGCTCCTTACTGTCTGTGTGTGGTCTCTCCTGAATTTCCTTTGTCTCTCTGACTTCCTGTCTGTTAACCACAGTTTGGCGACCTCAAACAGATGGGTCAGGGTTTATCTGAACATGCACTGCTAATCTGGCTCTGTGTATGCTCATAAGAAAGAGAAGTGTGCTACATACATTTTTTGTTTGTTACGTTAATCAGCACCTTACCAAAAGGAATGTCTTTACATTTTTACTTCATTAATATTCCGTACAAAGGCCTATATAATTACATGTTGATTGATTAAATCCCTATGCAGCCACCAACTGGGCTAGTGGGGAGGATGACCATGTTGTTGCCAGGGCAGAGTATGACTTCACAGCTGCGTCGGAGGAGGAGCTCTCACTGAATGCTGGAGACATGCTCAACCTGGCTCCTAAAGGTAAGAAACTATGAGGAGAGGGGGAATCCAACCAGCACCCTGCTCTAACCTAGTGTTTCTCAACTCCAGGCCTCCACTTCTCCCAACAGTTCACCTATTTTAAATCTTTATTGTAGCCCCGGACACCTCATTCAACTTGTTAGCTAGTCATCAAGCCTTCGATGAGTTGAATCGGCTATGTTTGTCCGTAACCTAACATCGACGTAGTTGAGCGGAGACGAGAGTGGGCGGAGTGTACCTCTGATTACATCTAGTCGCTGTCAGTCGATACGAGGAAACGGTCGGTGGTTGTATTAGATGAACATTTTATTATAAAGGTAAGGGTTTTAAGAATGTTCATTTTTGCAGGTATCAACTGTCAGCAACTCGATGTAGTCGGAAATACAGTGGTGATGAGACTTGTCTTGTTTGTGCCTGTGAGATGGAGGGCTGCAGTCCAAACCCACTCAGTCCTCACGCTAGCCACTTCCCTCAGGGGAATCCCTGTCAAACAGATGCAGTTTCATTGCCATCTTAAGCGGAGGTCCAATTCACAAACGTTACCCCCTCGGCCATCGATTTAGCTCGAGGGAGCGAGTGAACTACTTTGATCACTTGTGGGGTTGATATGACCCACAATTCAATGCAAACTGTAGTCACATGTCAAATTCTGGTGGCCTCAGTGTCATTTTAGGCAACATAGCTGAGGTACACTCGGCTGTGACGATGTAAAATGTCATTCAAAGGCTGATTATTTATGGCTGAGGGCTGTCTACTTTGTTTGGACTCCAACCATAGTCTGGCTAGTATCCCTAGCAGTTGAAACTCCAACATAGAATAACAACCTGGCTTGTGAACAAAACAATGTAAATAGCCAAGAAATCACAAGGACAAAGTCTCACTTCAGTAGACTTTCGTTTCAAGTAAATTCAACTTTTATGCCCGTGTGCAACACTTCTAAAAACCAACCTGTCATTCACCTCTTCACTTGCAACACCCAGACAGGAAGTGTTGCAGCGCGAGGCAGAAATGCGTTGCACATTTTACAGTGTGCATTCGGTTCAGGTCAGTGAGAGAGAGCCATATTCTCCAGAATACCATAAGTGATCCCGTTTCAGGAAACTAGATGTATGTCGCGAGTCACTACTTCACAGGAGAGACGTTTGATCATAAACTTTTTTTTTAAACTAAATGCGTTTTTTGGGGGCAGAAATGCAGTCTCAAACATGTGAACTTTCATGTACCTTTTAATAACGAAGTTGTATGCCATCTGTAAATACGAATACAACTATTAATAAATTAGTCAAGGTAAACGACACAGGACGTCTTATTTAATGAGAGGGGTTGCAGTCTGCCATGAAGCATTCATCCATGTATACGTATCAGTCCAGCTACAGTTTCAGATATAAGTTTCTAATTTTGTCAGTTTTCATTGCAAGTTAAAGCTTACTGTTAGCTAGCTAGCTGACGTTAGACGGTTGGCTCGCCAGCTAAAATTACGTTTATGATCTGTGTGTAGTTATGTTGCAACCATGCTCTCAACGGTGCAGCTGTAGAACTTTCTGAGGACCCATGCTGAATATTTTCAGTCTCCTGAGGGGGAAGAGGTTGTCGTGCCCTCTTCACAACTGTCTTGGTGTGCTTGGACCATGTTAGTTTGTTGGTGATGTGGACGCTAAAGAACTTGAAGCACTTGACCCGCTCCATTACAGCCCCGTCGATGTGAATGGGGGCGTGTTCGGCCCTCTTTTTCCCGTTGTCCATGATCAGCTCCTTAGGGAGAGAGAGACTGGCACTACGCTACCAGGACTTTGACCTCCTCCCTATAGGCTGTCACATCATTGTCGGTGATCAGGCCTACCACAGTTATCGTCAGCAAACTCGATGATGGTGTTGAAGTCGTTCTTGGCCACGCAGTCGTGGGTGAATAGGGAGTGCAGGAGGGGACTAAGCACGCACACCTGAGGGGTCCCGGTGTTGAGGAGCATCGTGGCAGATGTTGTTGCCTACCTTTACCACCTGGGGGCGGCCCGTCAGGAAGTCCAGAATCCAGTTGCAGAGGGAGGTGTTCAGTCCCAGGGTCCTTAACTTAGAGCCCACAAAGCTCATCACTATTGTGTTGAACGCTGAGCTGTAGTCAATGAACAGCATTCTCACGTAGGTGTTCCTTTTGTCCAGGTGGGAAAGGGCAGTGTGGAGTGCAATAGAGATTGCATAATCTGTTGGGGCGGAATGCGAATTGGAGTGGGTCTAGGGTTTCCCGGGATGATGGTGTTGATGTGAGCCATGACCAGCCTTTCAAAGCACTTCATGGCTACAGCGGTGAATGCTATGGGGCGGTGGTCATTTAGGCAGGTTACCATTGCGTTCTTGGACACAGGGACTGGTCTTCTTGCAGCATGTAGGCATTATATACGGGGTCGGGGGGGTTATAGGGGGGTTATAGACGGGGTCGGGGGGGGGGTTGAAATGTCAGTGAAAACACTTTCCGGTGGTCTGTGCATGCTTTGAGTATATGCCCTTGTAATCCGTCTGGCCCCCCGGCCTTGTGAATGTTTAAAGGTCTTACACACACCGGCTACGGAGAGCCTGATCACACAGTTGTCTGGAACAGCTGGTGCTCTCATACATGCTTCAGTGTTGCTTGCCTCAAAGCGAGCATAAAAGGCATTTAGCCTGTCTGGTAGGCTCGCGTCACTGGGCTACTTGTGGCTGGGTTTGTGGCAAGCCGTGCCACATCAGACGTGCGTCAGAGCCGGTGTAGTAGGATTCAATCTCAGTCCTGTATTGACGCTTTGCCTGTTTGATTGTTCATCTGAGGGCGTTCCGGAATTTCTTTTAAGTGTCCGAATTAGTGTCCCGCTCCTTGAGAGCGGCAGCTCTAGCCTTTAGCTCGGTGCGGAAGTTGCCTGTAACCCATGGCTTCTGGTTGGGATATGTACATACGGTCACTGTGGAGACTGTCATCGATGCACTTATTGGTGAAGCCGGTGACTGAGGTGGTGTACTCCTCAATGCCATTGGATGAATCCCGGGAACATATTCCAGTCTGTGCTAGCAAAACAGTCCTGTAGCTTAGCATCTGCATCATCTGACCATTTCCATATTGAGCGAGCCACTGTTCCTCCCTGCTGTAGTTTTGGCTTGTAAGCAGGATCAGGAGGATATAATTATGGTCAGATTTGCCCAATGGAGGGTGAGTAAAGGTCTAAAGTTTATTTTTTTTATATATTTTTATTTTATTTTTTTGTCTGGTTGCACATTTGACATGCTGGTAGAATGGATTTAAGTTTGCCTGCATTAAGGTCCCCGGCCAAGGTAGCGAAGTATAAAAGCCCTGACTTCTGCAGAGGCCATTTCACCGTAAATGCTGCACGGCCAATGCAGATGTCGGTTTGATCATTATGGTGGAATATTGCAAGATTATCTTGTAATACTTTTTATTGCATCAAATGGTTGTTTTGTGCAACACAATAGAGGATTCTTATAACTATTGTGTGTGTGTTCTACTGAGGATGGGCCTCTGGGAGATAACACTGACAGGAGATTTACAATGTCTTCTGGGTGAAAAACCTAAAGAGCATTCCAGAGCATGAGTTAATGTTTATGTTCTATATGGTACCAGGAAGAGATGGTTCCAGACACTCGTCTCTATACAATACACTGTTTTCACAGTAGATACTGTCTGCTGTGAATTATAGGTTTCTTTCATACAAATCTTAACCTTGTGACCCATTCTATATATCTGTTCGTCATGTAGGTTGAAAGGGTTGTAATCTTAGCTAATGAAGACCTTTGTACTTTTCTCTCGGGGGGGGGATCACCTGAGGGTGGGGGGATCACCTGAGGGTGGGTCGTCGACCAGCTATTGCAAAGCTCTCACTAATAAAGATTTAGTACTTTTCTCTCGGGGGGGGGATCACCTGAGGGTGGGTCGTCGACCAGCTATTGCAAAGCTCTCACTAATAAAGATTTAGTACTTTTCTCTCGGGGGGGGATCACCTGAGGGTGGGTCGTCGACCAGCTATTGCAAAGCTCGGGGGGGGGGGATCACCTGAGGGTGGGTCGTCGACCAGCTATTGCAAAGCTCTCACTAATAAAGATTTAGTTTGTGTAACTCTGACATGTGTTTGTCTCCTCATTTGATCATCCAGAAATGAACCACCACACCATGCAGCATCTTTAAATGTTCATTCTAATGGGCCTATTTGCCCAACATTGGAATGATATTCTATTATTTCCATAACCTAAATAATTAGTTTATGTGATGCCTAGTGAACCATATCATTGTATGTGATGCCTAGCGAACCATATCGTTGTTTATGTGATGCCTAGCGAACCATATCGTTGTTTATGTGATGCCTAGCGACCCATATCGTTGTTTATGTGATGCCTAGCGAACCATATCGTTGTTTATGTGATGCCTAGCGAACCATATCATTGTGATGCCTAGCGAACCATATCATTGTGATGCCTAGCGAACCATATCATTGTGATGCCTAGCGAACCATATCATTGTGATGCCTAGCGAACCATATCATTGTGATGCCTAGCGAACCATATCATTGTGATGCCTAGCGAACCATATCATTGTGATGCCTAGCGAACCATATCATTGTGATGCCTAGCGAACCATATCATTGTGACCATATCATTGTGATGCCTAGCGAACCATATCATTGTGATGCCTAGCGAACCATATCATTGTTTGAAACCTGGATGTTTTCCATAGCCCTTCCTTTTTAATAGCCAACAGAAACAATCTTAGATATCCTGATATGTCAGTGAAACGAGCATTTCTTCTTCTACTGTCCAAAGGCAGTGAGACACAATCCTATTGTTGCACCTTCAGATATTCCCTCCTTAAGTTTTTCTACCATTAGGCTGAATATCCATCTCTGTCGCGGCAGGGAGGGTAGCCTAGTGGTTAGTGTTGGACTAGTAACCGAAAGGTTGCAAGTTCGAATCCCCGAGCTGACAAGGTACAAATCTGTCGTTCTGCCCCTGAACAGGCAGTTAACCCACTGTTCCCAGTCCGTCATTGAAAATAAGAATTTGTTCTTAACTGACTTGCCTAGTTAAATAAAGGTAACATTTAAAATAAAAAAAATAAAACCGTTGGCATCAGGTGCGCGTTTGAGAACGGTGTTCTCCTGTAATAGAATTTAGGAACATGGATGTAAATGGGTGAGACGAGTGAACACACTGCTGTGTTTGTAAATGGGTGAGACGAGTGAACACACTGCTGTGTTTGTAATATAAATGGGTGAGACGAGTGAACACACTGCTGTGTTTGTAATATAAATGGGTGAGACGAGTGAACACACTGCTGTGTTTGTAATATAAATGTATTCGTAGATCAACTTAGAAGCTACATGTGATATGTTTCATCAGCCTCGTCTTTGTGTTTCAAACATTTTAATATGGAAACACTGAATGCATTTGATATTTTTCTGGCCTATCGTCCCGGCAACTTTCCCAACGTCTGTTTTGAACCGTCCCAGACATTTTATTTATCGTTCTGGAGACGACAGAAAGCCTTTATTTCAATCATTCAATCCCACAGGAACAGGGTCCGGCACCTCATTTTGGATGCCTACATTCTGGAACCTACTTGCCAGGTACTCCTCATGGCTGGGGGGGTGCGTGCGGGTGCGTGCGCGCGCGCGCAGTAGTGCATCTTACAAGACATCTACCCTTCTCTAACACCTTCTCTGTAGTCCATAGTAGCAGTGTTTGGGATCTGACATGGGGCACGTGGGAGGTTCCCCCAGCTTCACACACAGCTCTAGTGCTTAGTTAGGGTGGTTAGAAACGTCACAGATACAACCCACAGACTCTTAGACCTACTCATCCACACACGGATATAGGTCCCCCCCCCACACACACATATACACATGCATTAACGGTTTTGACAGCCCAAAAGTGTCACACCCCCACACACACGTACGGTGACCATGTTTCATATCAGCCCACGCTTTCTCTCTTTCTGCCTCTCTCTTTCTGCCTCTCTCTTTCTGCCTCTCTCTTTCTGCCTCTCTCTTTCTGCCTCCTCTCTTTCTGCCTCCTCTCTTTCTGCCTCCTCTCTTTCTGCCTCCTCTCGCTCTCTGTGTGTGTCTCTCTCTTCCAATTCAAGGGGCTTTATTGGCATTGGAAACATGTTTTGCATTGGCTAAGCAAGTGAAATAGATAATAATCAAAAGTGAAATAAACAATCGAAAATGAACAGTAAACATTGTACTCTCTGGATTCTCTCTGAGGCCATCCCTCCTACAGTGTCACCATTGTGATGTCACCGCAGGTGGAAATATCTGTGTGTGTAACGCAGACTTGAGAAACGAGATTGTCAGGGTTCTGACTCAAAGGGGAGGGGGGATTGACGTAGACTGCAGCCCTGGTAAAACCACAATGACGAGATAACAAGGAGGTAGGGTCCACACTTAGACGATTTACTAGAGTTTGTTTAATTTTGCAGTAGGCCTAGATCAATTAGTTACCAAAGACATCTTAAATCGATGAGTTTTTTAAAATTTTCTACCGTGCGTATACCGGTATGATTTATCTACTACATTGTTGGCCACTTTTTTTTCTCATGTGCTCTGGTACCTCGGAGCCCCCTCCTTGTCTCTGCGCTCACTTTTGTTCCGGCATCTTCTGATTTAGAAATGAAGTACTGCGGTTACCACAATATAAGTTATCAGGGGGAAAGAGTGCTGGAGGCCTTGGGAGGAAGAAAGCTAGCACTGTAGCAGGCAGGTCAACAGAATGCCATTCAGAATGGGTTACATATTGAATGTGTTCCTGTTAACTAAGTCTGCTAAATTACCATGTTATATCCTCTCTCTCTCCCCTGTGTGCAGAGCATCAACCCAGGGTGCGTGGGTGGCTGCTGGCCAGTGTAGACGGCCAGACCACAGGCCTCATACCTGCCAACTACGTCAAGATCCTGGGGAAGAGGAGAGGCCGGAAGCACGCTGAGCTGGAGAGGCTGGCCCAGGTTCAGGCTCAGCAAGGGAACACACTGGGCACCACCCTTCAAGCCCCACAGCCTAACCTGGCTACGGGCCCAGTGCCAACTGTATCCCCAGGCTTGGTTTCAGGCCTCGGCCCAGCTGAAGCCGTCCCAGTAACTATCCCAGAGGAGCTGCTGGAGAGCGTGTACAGGGAAACGCCAGCCGGTTACAGCAGCCTGGGTCTGGGTGTATTGCCCAGCACCACGACAGCTTCAAGCACAGTGCTCACCATACCAGAGAAGATAGACCTGTGATGTCTGACTTTGTTTTCCCACACATCTGTTGAGGCTGTACGTGGTTTGTTGATGAGCTGTTCTGTAGAGCTCGGTCACGTCCAGCAGTGGGGAAACACTTGATCTACGTCCAGAAGGTGATTCATGTTCACACTTCAGTGGCTTTGGTTTGACATTTAATCTGCCTGGAAGAAACTAGTGAGGTTGGTATATGAGGTATTGAGTACCTGGATCAAAGAGAAGTGGTTATCTGTCAGACATCTGGATATGAGTGTTTCCAGGACACCATCTTGGTTTGGCCACCATCTTGGTTTGGCCATCTTGTCAGTGGTTATCTAGACCAACCTATACCTATCCTGTACCAGCCTTGTCAGTACGGTCACACTACATTTTAGCCCATTAATGATGCATATTTAAATGTTTTTGATGTAGATGTATTTTAATGAACAGTGAATGAGTACATTAAGATCAAATGAAGCACGCTAAGAGATTATGTGAATATTGCATCGTTTGATGCTGACGGGACAAAGCCATAATATTATGTTTCACCGTTTTGTTCCAAGTTAATGTTGATGGTTTGATATTGAAAGATAAATTCATAGGAATAGAAGCTCTAATCCTGGCAATTTGACTGGTACACTCACAATGGCTGCCTGATTGTGACTCGTTTCCATGGTATTTTGGAATGTTCTATCAACTGCTGGGTTGCCACGGTAATGTGAAACATTTATTCAAATGATGTGTCTCATACAATGGCATGTATTGTTTCTGTATTGTCAGTTGAGTTGACATCACAGCCCCAATTGAAGGGTACACTTCCTACTTGTACTTCCTGGCATGGGTCTAGGTTGAAGATGGGAATATTTTAAAACCTAGGCATGGGTACACTCCATGTCTACCTATTATGTCATCATTGACTTGGAGACTATTTCTATGGATAAATTACTATCAAGGTTCAGATTTGGTTCTAATGGAAGGATTGACTTGGTTTTAAATCGGTGTTAATATGGTTGTAAAATGTTGTTTGAAATTCGGGAATGGTCCAAACTATATCTTGAATGTTCTGTAAAAATGTCCTAAATATTCAAAGTGAAGTTTTGAACTTGGAAAATTGAACTATCCAATATCAAGATCTATTAAATCAAGAAGTTTTGTTGAATGCATCTGTAAGAACTGAAATAGCCTGTCCTCATCTTGGTGTGTTTCAGTGGCATTTTAAGTCCTCACTCTCCTGAAAAACTGTAATTATGTAAATACAATTATTTTGGAAATAAACATTTTCAAAACCTGAAAAGTGGCCTTTGGCTTTTCTTACTAAGAAATGAAAAACATGTTATACACATCACATGGCAAATTAACTGTTAACCTGTTTAGTTTTATATCATTGGATGTTAATTGTTTTGAAAATGTAATGCGTCCATTATAACAAGGTTAAACACGTTACACACCAAGGCTTGTTGCAGTGGAGGACGGTGATGATGGGGAGGAAGACAACTAAGATGTGGAATGATCATTTTCCTACATTATCTGGACAAAGACGTTAGTTCAATTGCAATGATAACATATAGATCTTTAAGCTATAACATTCTACATCTTGTAAATCAGTTGAGAAGCTCGACAGACGCCTAAAGGAAATGCATTATGACCAAGAGGGGTAGATATCTCAACTTGTGTAATATGTCAATTTAACAATATGTCTATTCAGTTCGCTTTGAATACATTTGTGGAAAGTTGTGGGGGGGAAAAAACAAAACATGTGGTGACCCACCTGCTGGATACAAAATAATTTCCCTTCATTTGATTTATCCGAAAAGGGCCCTTCTGTCGCTAAGCAACCCCGGGACGCGCGACCACTGCACCAGCTGCTGCACTGCGGCACCGGAAAAAGCGGAATCAACGCAACAGAATATTTTTTGGGGGACGACGACGTTACAACGTTATCTAAACGTCATTACCGAGCGTTTTAGGGTGTTTCCATCCCGTATGCAATGCTGATTGAATGTCTTGTCTGTCCATCAACTCGTCCCCGGGATGATACTGCAGAGAGAGTGCCGCTAGCTCGGTAGTAGCATTAGCGTTAAACGTGGATGACGGCTACTGTACACCGGAACGTCCTATCATCTGGACCACAGAAGAATCAGCTGTCATCATTGAATCAGTAAGATGCTAGATAACCGTTCAGCCAACTAGATACTATAATACAAACGTATCGTATTTAGCTTCTAGTACAGTGATGTGCAGTATAGGTAGTTAGCTTGCTAGAATAAGCTGTTGACAAAAAATGCCATTACATTTGCGTTGGACAGTTCGACTACAGCCAAAGGGGCCTTCCAAGGGACGACAATCCATCCTTGTTACAAGAAGATAATCGACGTTGCCAAAAGTATGTGTGTGCGCTGTTCACTGCGTATGCTATTGACAGTCAGCTTTTCAATGACAACGGTGGGACAAAGTAGCCTATTCCAGAATTTGGTTTAGAGATGCTATTGGGTTGTCAAGGCTTTCTATACACGCTCTTGTTATTCTTATGTATCTATGTCAAGTAGACCGTCCCATTTACTATTGTCGATTGAAGAAACCGCAGCTTTCTGTGCGCATAAAGTCGCCTCCACCCTTGTATGATAATGTCATATCACTGAGTACCTTTAACAGAATAATGCTCTGATCTCTCACCCTTCAGACGTAATAATGTATGATAATGTCATATCACTGAGTCTACCTTTAACAGAATAATGCTCTGATCTCTCACCCTTCAGACGTAATAATGTATGATGGTGTCATATCACTGAGTCAACTTTGATCTCTCACCCTTCAGATGTAATAATGTGTGATAATGTCATATCGCTGAGTCAACTTTGATCTCTCACCCTTACCTGCTGACAGACATGAATCGTTACTGCACCCTGAACAACAACTTTCCCAATGACAACAACCTCCTGGTCCTGGACATGGTGCTGAGCTCTCTCTGGAGCGTTCCACAGCCCATCAACTGGGACAACGTGGCCATGCTGGTCCCTGGCTTCACACCCAAGGAGGTAAGCTCTACATGCACTGCAAATTGGGACAATAAACATAGTGATTGATTGAAGCTATAGTAGCTAACGGCTACAGTGCGAACCCGGGTCTCCCAGTCTGTAGGCAAGCTTGCTAACCACTGCTCCCACTGTTTTGCTGCTTTTTGTTCTATGTTGCTCTGTCTGTATGCTATGTCTTGCTTGTCCTATGTTGCTGTCTTGCTTGTTCTATGGTGCTATTGTCTATATTGTAATTGTTTTTAATAACCTGCCCAGGGACTGCGGTTGAAAATTAGCCGGCTGGCTAAAACCGGCACTTTTACTGAAACGTTGATTAATGTGCACTGTCCCTGTAAAAATAAAATAAAATAAACTAAACTAAACTAAGGAGAGATCGTAAAAGGCTATTAGCCTGGTCTGAGATCTGTCTGTGTTGTCTTACCAACTCCCTATGGTCACTGTTTGGCGTGACGGGTAGCCTCGAGGTAAGAGTTTTGAGCCAGTAATCTAAATTTTGAATCCTAGAGCCGACAAGGTGAAAAATCTGCCGCTGTGCTCTTCAGCAAGGCACTTAACCGCAATTGTTCCAGGGGCGCTGGAAAATGGTGACCCTAGACTTGACCCCATGGTCCACGTCTGTTCCAGGGGGAGTTGGGATATGACCCCACGGTCCACGTCTGTTCCAGGGGGAGTTGGGATATGACCCCACGGTCCACGTCTGTTCCAGGGGGAGTTGGGATATGACCCCACGGTCCACGTCTGTTCCAGGGGGAGTTGGGATATGACCCCACGGTCCACGTCTGTTCCAGGGGGAGTTGGGATATGACCCCACGGTCCACGTCTGTTCCAGGGGGAGTTGGGATATGACCCCACGGTCCACGTCTGTTCCAGGGGGAGTTGGGATATGACCCCACGGTCCACGTCTGTTCCAGGGGGAGTTGGGATATGACCCCACGGTCCACGTCTGTTCCAGGGGAGTTGGATATGACCCCACGGTCCACGTCTGTTCCAGGGGAGTTGGGATATGACCCCACGGTCCACGTCTGTTCCAGGGGAGTTGGGATATGACCCCACGGTCCACGTCTGTTCCAGGGGAGTTGGGATATGACCCCACGGTCCACGTCTGTTCCAGGGGGAGTTGGGATATGACCCCACGGTCCACGTCTGTTCCAGGGGGAGTTGGGATATGACCCCACGGTCCACGTCTGTTCCAGGGGGAGTTGGGATATGACCCCACGGTCCACGTCTGTTCCAGGAGGAGTTGGGATATGACCCCACGGTCCACGTCTGTTCCAGGGGGAGTTGGGATATGACCCCACGGTCCACGTCTGTTCCAGGGGGAGTTGGGATATGACCCCACGGTCCACGTCTGTTCCAGGGAAGGTTGGGATATAACCCCACGGTCCACGTCTGTTCCAGGGGGAGTTGGGATATGACCCCACGGTCCACGTCTGTTCCAGGGGGAGTTGGGATATGACCCCACGGTCCACGTCTGTTCCAGGGGGAGTTGGGATATGACCCCACGGTCCACGTCTGTTCCAGGGGGAGTTGGGATATGACCCCACGGTCCACGTCTGTTCCAGGGGGAGTTGGGATAGGCCAGAAACACATTTCCATTGCACTTGTACACGTGTGTCACATGATACATAGAAACACCAATCTCTGTTGTCAGCTGTACTATAACTTAGTTGAGTTTGGACTGCTGTTGAATGTTGTGCCGGCGTTACCGGAACCCAGATGATGTGGTCTGAGGGTTGTTGTTGTTATCATGGTATAGCAGTGACATGGTTGCCATGGTGATTGTCGTGCCTATCTTCAGTGTGCGCAGAGGTTCGAGGAGCTGAAGAGCACCGGAGGGTTCCATCACGTGGACGACCAATGCAACGCGCTGACGGCAGGAGGCTCCTCCCCTGTGGACTACATCAAATCCACACTATTGGACACCACGGGAGACGTGGGGGAGACGCGGACCAATCAGAGCTCCATCTCAGTGACGGGTAAGGCTGACTGGTGTTGATGTGCTAGTGCTTCTGTAGTGGTCTGGGGAACTATGTCTGTGATGATGAGCCTGCCTAACGTAGGAGCTGCTGAGGGTCAGCCTGCCTAACGTAGGAGCTGCTGAGGGTCAGCCTGCCTAACGTAGGAGCTGCTGAGGGTCATCCTGCCTAACGTAGGAGCTGCTGAGGGTCAGCCTGCCTAACGTAGGAGCTGCTGGGGGTCAGCCTGCCTAACGTAGGAGCTGCTGAGGGTCAGCCTGCCTAACGTAGGAGCTGCTGAGGGTCAGCCTGCCTAACGTAGGAGCTGCTGGGGGTCAGCCTGCCTAACGTAGGAGCTGCTGGGGGTCAGCCTGCCTAACGTAGGAGCTGCTGGGGGTCAGCCTGCCTAACGTAGGAGCTGCTGAGGGTCATCCTGCCTAACGTAGGAGCTGCTGGGGGTCAGCCTGCCTAACGTAGGAGCTGCTGAGGGTCATCCTGCCTAACGTAGGAGCTGCTGGGGATCAGCCTGCCTAACGTAGGAGCTGCTGAGGATCATCCTGCCTAACGTAGGAGCTGCTGAGGGTCAGCCTGCCTAACGTAGGAGCTGCTGGGGATCAGCCTGCCTAACGTAGGAGCTGCTGGGGATCAGCCTGCCTAACGTAGGAGCTGCTGAGGGTCAGCCTGCCTAACGTAGGAGCTGCTGAGGGTCAGCCTGCCTAACGTAGGAGCTGCTGGGGGTCAGCCTGCCTAACGTAGGAGCTGCTGGGGTCAGCCTGCCTAACGTAGGAGCTGCTGAGGGTCAGCCTGCCTAACGTAGGAGCTGCTGAGGGTCAGCCTGCCTAACGTAGGAGCTGCTGAGGGTCAGCCTGCCTAACGTAGGAGCTGCTGAGGGTCAGCCTGCCTAACGTAGGAGCTGCTGAGGGTCAGCCTGCCTAACGTAGGAGCTGCTGAGGGTCAGCCTGCCTAACGTAGGAGCTGCTGAGGGTCAGCCTGCCTAACGTAGGAGCTGCTGAGGGTCAGCCTGCCTAACGTAGGAGCTGCTGAGGGTCAGCCTGCCTAACGTAGGAGCTGCTGAGGGTCAGCCTGCCTAACGTAGGAGCTGCTGAGGGTCAGCCTGCCTAACGTAGGAGCTGCTAGGGGGTCAGCCTGCCTAACGTAGGAGCTGCTGGGGTCAGCCTGCCTAACGTAGGAGCTGCTGGGGTCAGCCTGCCTAACGTAGGAGCTGCTGAGGGTCAGCCTGCCTAACGTAGGAGCTGCTGAGGGTCAGCCTGCCTAACGTAGGAGCTGCTGAGGGTCAGCCTGCCTAACGTAGGAGCTGCTAGGGGTCAGCCTGCCTAACGTAGGAGCTGCTGGGGGTCAGCCTGCCTAACGTAGGAGCTGCTGGGGGTCAGCCTGCCTAATGTAGGAGCTGCTGGGGGTCAGCCTGCCTAATGTAGGAGCTGCTGGGGGTCAGCCTGCCTAATGTAGGAGCTGCTGAGGGTCATCCTGCCTAACGTAGGAGCTCCTGAGGGTCAGCCTGCCTAATGTAGGAGCTGCTGGGGGTCAGCCTGCCTAACGTAGGAGCTGCTGGGGGTCAGCCTGCCTAATGTAGGAGCTGCTGAGGGTCAGCCTGCCTAACGTAGTAGCTGCTGGGGGTCAGCCTGCCTAACGTAGGAGCTGCTGGGGGTCAGCCTGCCTAACGTAGGAGCTGCTGGGGGTCAGCCTGCCTAATGTAGTAGCTGCTGGGGGTCATCCTGCCTAATGTAGTAGCTGCTGGGGGTCATCCTGCCTAACGTAGTAGCTGCTGGGGGTCAGCCTGCCTAACGTAGTAGCTGCTGGGGGTCAGCCTGCCTAATGTAGGAGCTGCTGGGGGTCAGCCTGCCTAACGTAGTAGCTGCTGGGGGTCAGCCTGCCTAACGTAGTAGCTGCTGGGGGTCAGCCTGCCTAACGTAGGAGCTGCTGAGGGTCAGCCTGCCTAACGTAGGAGCTGCTGGGGGTCATCCTGCCTAATGTATTTTGTCACATGCGCAGAATACAACAGGTGTACAAATGCTTACCTACGAACCCTTACCCAACAATGCAGAGTTAAAAAGTAAGAACATTAGAAAATAGTAACACAATAAATAACAGAAAATAAGGCTAAATACAAGGAGTACCAGTACCCCTGTAGTATTATAATAATGAGACTATATACAAGGAGTACCAGTACCCCTGTAGTATTATAATAATGAGACTATATACAAGGAGTACCGGTACCCCTGTAGTATTATAATAATGAGACTATATACAAGGAGTACCGGTACCCCTGTAGTATTATAATAATGAGACTATATACAAGGAGTACCAGTACCCCTGTAGTATTATAATAATGAGACTATATACAAGGAGTACCGGTACCCCTGTAGTATTATAATAATGAGACTATATACAAGGAGTACCAGTACCCCTGTAGTATTATAATAATGAGACTATATACAAGGAGTACCAGTACCCCTGTAGTATTATAATAATGAGACTATATACAAGGAGTACCAGTACCCCTGTAGTATTATAATAATGAGACTATATACAAGGAGTACCAGTACCCCTGTAGTATTATAATAATGAGACTATATACAAGGAGTACCAGTACCCTGTAGTATTATAATAATGAGACTATATACAAGGAGTACCAGTACCCCTGTAGTATTATAATAATGAGACTATATACAAGGAGTACCAGTACCCTGTAGTATTATAATAATGAGACTATATACAAGGAGTACCAGTACCCCTGTAGTATTATAATAATGAGACTATATACAAGGAGTACCGGTACCCCTGTAGTATTATAATAATGAGACTATATACAAGGAGTACCAGTACCCCTGTAGTATTATAATAATGAGACTATATACAAGGAGTACCAGTACCCCTGTAGTATTATAATAATGAGACTATATACAAGGAGTACCAGTACCCCTGTAGTATTATAATAATGAGACTATATACAAGGAGTACCAGTACAGAGTCAATGTGCAGGGATACGCGGTAGTTGAGGTAATATGTACATGCAGGATAGATAAGTGTGTGTGTGTGTGGAGTCCAGTGAGTGTGCACAAAGCCAGTGTAAAAAGGTCAATGCAAATTGTCCAGGTAACCATTTGATTACCTGTTCAGCAGTCTAATGGTTTTGGGGGTCAAAGCTGTTCAGGTACCTCAGGTGATCAGATGCTCCGGTAACGAGAGAACAGTCTATGGGCTGGGGTATATAGGTCCTGGATGGCAGCACCACCCTCTGTAGCAGAGAGAACAGTCTATGGGCTGGGGTATATAGGTCCTGGATGGCAGCACCACCCTCTGTAGCAGGGAGAACAGTCTATGGGCTGGGGTATATAGGTCCTGGATGGCAGGGAGCTCAGCCCCAGTGATGTACTGGGCCGTGCGCACCACCCTCTATAGCAGAGAGAACAGTCTATGGGCTGGGGTATATAGGTCCTGGATGGCAGCACCACCCTCTGTAGCAGGGAGAACAGTCTATGGGCTGGGGTATATAGGTCCTGGATGGCAGCACCACCCTCTGTAGCAGGGAGAACAGTCTATGGGCTGGGGTATATAGGTCCTGGATGGCAGGGAGCTCAGCCCCAGTGATGTACTGGGCCGTGCGCACCACCCTCTATAGCAGAGAGAACAGTCTATGGGCTGGGGTATATAGGTCCTGGATGGCAGCACCACCCTCTGTAGCAGGGAGAACAGTCTATGGGCTGGGGTATATAGGTCCTGGATGGCAGCACCACCCTCTGTAGCAGGGAGAACAGTCTATGGGCTGGGGTATATAGGTCCTGGATGGCAGGGAGCTCAGCCCCAGTGATGTACTGGGCCGTGCGCACCACCCTCTATAGCAGAGAGAACAGTCTATGGGCTGGGGTATATAGGTCCTGGATGGCAGCACCACCCTCTGTAGCAGGGAGAACAGTCTATGGGCTGGGGTATATAGGTCCTGGATGGCAGGGAGCTCAGCCCCAGTGATGTACTGGGCCGTGCGCACCACCCTCTATAGCAGAGAGAACAGTCTATGGGCTGGGGTATATAGGTCCTGGATGGCAGGGAGCTCAGCCCCAGTGATGTACTGGGCCGTGCGCACCACCCTCTATAGCAGAGAGAACAGTCTATGGGCTGGGGGATATAGGTCCTGGATGGCAGCACCACCCTCTGTAGCAGAGAGAACAGTCTATGGGCTGGGGGATATAGGTCCTGGATGGCAGCACCACCCTCTGTAGCAGAGAGAACAGTCTATGGGCTGGGGTATATAGGTCCTGGATGGCAGCACCACCCTCTGTAGCAGGGAGAACAGTCTATGGGCTGGGGTATATAGGTCCTGGATGGCAGGGAGCTCAGCCCCAGTGATGTACTGGGCCTTTCGCACCACCCTCTGTAGCAGAGAGAACAGTCTATGGGCTGGGGTATATAGGTCCTGGATGGCAGGGAGCTCAGCCCCAGTGATGTACTGGGCCGTGCGCACCACCCTCTATAGCAGAGAGAACAGTCTATGGGCTGGGGGATATAGGTCCTGGATGGCAGCACCACCCTCTGTAGCAGAGAGAACAGTCTATGGGCTGGGGGATATAGGTCCTGGATGGCAGCACCACCCTCTGTAGCAGGGAGAACAGTCTATGGGCTGGGGTATATAGGTCCTGGATGACAGCACCACCCTCTGTAGCAGGGAGAACAGTCTATGGGCTGGGGTATATAGGTCCTGGATGGCAGCACCACCCTCTGTAGCAGAGAGAACAGTCTATGGGCTGGGGTATATAGGTCCTGGATGGCAGCACCACCCTCTGTAGCAGAGAGAACAGTCTATGGGCTGGGGTATATAGGTCCTGGATGGCAGCACCACCCTCTGTAGCAGGGAGAACAGTCTATGGGCTGGGGTATATAGGTCCTGGATGGCAGCACCACCCTCTGTAGCAGGGAGAACAGTCTATGGGCTGTGGTATATAGGTCCTGGATGGCAGCACCACCCTGTGTAGCGTCCTTGTGATCGAGGGCGGTGCAGTTGCCATACCAAGAGGTGATGCAGCCAGTCAAGATGCTAAAGTTCTGTGTCCAATGTAGCAGGCAGTAAGACCTGAAGACTCTTCATGTCTGAATATCTAGGCTTTAGTTCAGGGAGCAACACAGTCTTGTTTGGTGCCTCCACTCTCCAGGCCTGGCGGTGAACCCTTCCAGAGGAAGAAGCTCGGTGGAGAAGGAGAGCAGGGAGTCTGCAGAGGAGGGCGAGAAGCCCCAGGAGGGGAAAGGGTGAGTGCCTGGTCTAACTACCGTCTAACAGAAATACACTGTTAACCAGTCCAGCTCATGTCAAGGTGATCAAAGAGTTTCATAGGGCAAGATCAAGAACTTAGTCTGCTAACAAATACTCAAATGTACTCTAATACAAAAATCAAGAGTTATTCCTCTCTGTCTCTGTGTGTGTCTGCCTGCCTGTATCTCTCTCCCCACGCAGGCCCAATATGGTGATCCACGTGTGTGACGAGGCTAAGAACCTGAAGCAGGACTTCATGTGTCCCCGTGACCTTCTGATCAACGAGATGCGTTACTTTGCTGAGTACCTCTCTGTTGACACCCAGCGCTGGGAGGAGGTGGACATCTCTGTGCACTGTGACGTGCAGATCTTCGACTGGCTCATGAACTACGTCAAGAGGCACAAAATGGCCGTCGATGGCAACCATGACAAACCCAAGCTCGGTAAAGAGTTGAATATCTGCTCTCGCATCATACGTACTGTAGCTACATACACTGATGCCTGTACAGTACCATACCATCACTTACCTGGGCGTGGCAAATGATAACCATGGAGACGACAGGGATGTGGTCACTAATAGCGGTGTGCTTGTTGGTTGGCCTGGCAGTGTGTTTGGTCAGTATGTGTTGTTTGTGTGTCAACATCAGTTGGTTACGTGGTGTTTGTTGGTTGTGTGTTAACGTCGGTTGGTTACATGGTGTTTGTTGGTTGTGTGTTAACGTCGGTTGGTTACATGGTGTTTGTTGGTTGTGTGTCAACATCGGGTGGTTACATGGTGTTTGTTGGTTGTGTGGTTACAGAGCCCAGCAATGTGATCTCAATCCTCATCTCCTCCGAGTTCTTGAAGATGGACACGTTAGTAAGTGTTGTAATGGCGGGAGCTGGGGTTGCTATGGCGGTTCCAATGTATCGTACGTTTCGGGGGCCCTGGTTTTCTGTTGTAGTTGAAAAACGAACGCAAAGTGGTTGAACTGAGGTTGGGGAAAAGGCTATTGGGAACCTTTTACAACAAAATAAAATATGTTGGACTGATTTTTGGCGAGGAGTGAAACCTCTCTCTTTGCCTCTTCCTCTCTGCCACAGTAAATTAACCAGCAAGCTCTTGTTGGTTGTTGAATAAAATGGCACTCATCAACAAAACAGAAAACCAATCAGCTAATAGGCTTCTCTCTTCACTTTAGTCTGAAACAGAAAACTAAGGGCCTTTGGAACGCTTCACTTCCTGTTGCATGGTTACAGAAAATGAAGGGTCTTTGGAACGCTTCACTTCCTGTTGCATGGTTACAGAAAACGAAGGGCCTTTGGAACGCTTCACTTCCTGTTGCATGGTTACAGAAAATGAAGGGCCTTTGGAACGCTTCACTTCCTGTTGCATGGTTACAGAAAATGAATGGCCTTTGGAACGTTTCACTTCCTGTTGCATGGTTACAGAAAATGAATGGCCTTTGGAACGCTTCACTTCCTGTTGCATGGTTACAGAAAACGAAGGGCCTTTGGAATGCTTCACTTCCTGTTGCATGGTTACAGAAAACGAAGGGCCTTTGGAACGCTTCACTTCCTGTTGCATGGTCACAGAAAACGAAGGGCCTTTGGAACGCTTCACTTCCTGTTGCATGGTCACAGAAAACGAAGGGCCTTTGGAACGCTTCACTTCCTGTTGCATGGTCACAGAAAACGAAGGGCCTTTGGAACGCTTCACTTCCTGTTGCACGGTCACAGAAAACGAAGGGTCTTTGGAACGCTTCACTTCCTGTTGCACGGTTACAGAAAACGAAGGGCCTTTGGAACGCTTCACTTCCTGTTGCATGGTTACAGAAAACGAAGAGCCTTTGGAACGCTTCACTTCCTGTTGCATGGTTACAGAAAACGAAGGGCCTTTGGAACGCTTCACTTCCTGTTGCATGGTTACCGTTACAGTTGTTTTTAGAAGTGTAACATGTTACTTTTATTGCAAGTGACACAGGACTTCCTGTGGCATTGAACAAACTCAATGACCTAATTATGTTAACCTGTCTTTCAGCTGTATACTGTACTGTCACATGTTGACCTCTCATAGGTGGAGGAGTGTATTCAGTCACATGTTGACCTCTCATAGGTGGAGGAGTGTATTCAGTCACATGTTGACCTCTCATAGGTGGAGGAGTGCATTCAGTCACATGTTGACCTCTCATAGGTGGAGGAGTGTATTCAGTCACATGTTGACCTCTCATAGGTGGAGGAGTGTATTCAGTCACATGTTGACCTCTCATAGGTGGAGGAGTGTATTCAGTCACATGTTGACCTCTCATAGGTGGAGGAGTGTAATTCAGTCACATGTTGACCTCTCATAGGTGGAGGAGTGTATTCAGTCACATGTTGACCTCTCATAGGTGGAGGAGTGTATTCAGTCACATGTTGACCTCTCATAGGTGGAGGAGTGCATTCAGTCACATGTTGACCTCTCATAGGTGGAGGAGTGCATCCAGTACTGTCACAAGCACATGAGTGCCATCGTGGCCACACCCTGCAACATGAACTGCATCAACAGTAACCTGGCAGCGGACATGTCTGACCTCTTCAGCCACAACGAGGCAGACGACATCACGGACAGAAAAGACAAGTTCAAAAGGTAGACCTAGTGATGTTGTCCTGGGAGACGGATCATGCTGCTTCAGCCAACACCTTTCTTTTCTCCCTTTCCTCAGTAAGTTATTCCAGAAGAAAATTGAGTGTCTCTTCGATCCTGACTATAAGAACCGGGACTCCCCAGGCAACGCAGCAACTCTGTACAGGTGTGTGGCAGCTCTGGGATGCGCATCGCTCTGTCTGTCATTGGTCTTATTCATTTGGGCACACAACAGAAAACATTTTGCATCACAAAACAAAATATGAGCGTTTCTTACTGGCCAAGTGTAGGTAGATCCCTACCCGTTTGGTCTGTTTTCTTCTGTTTGGTTCCCAATGAATGCGACCTCATGTTAACCTGACCACGGAACTGCACCTTGTCTTTCCCAGGTGTGCTCTGAACTGCACCTTGTCTTTCCCAGGTGTGCTCTGAACTGCACCTTGTCTTTCCCAGGTGTGCTCTGAACTGCACCTTGTCTTTCCCAGGTGTGCTCTGAACTGCACCTTGTCTTTCCCAGGTGTGCTCTGAACTGCACCTTGTCTTTCCCAGGTGTGCTCTGAACTGCACCTTGTCTTTCCCAGGTGTGCTCTGAACTGCACCTTGTCTTTCCCAGGTGTGCTCTGAACTGCACCTTGTCTTTCCCAGGTGTGCTCTGAACTGCACCTTGTCTTTCCCAGGTGTGCTCTGTGCCTGAAACTGCTGACCAAGGACACAGAGCGGAAGATCTCCTGCATCCCAGGGAAGATCAACATCAACCCTCGAGGAGACATCACCTACACTCACAGCAGGTCCTGTACCACCCAGTTTACACCTTGGCTGTGGGTTCGATTCCCTCTGTGGCCACCCATAGGTAAAATGTAAGCGTGCAGGACTGTAAAGGGTCTATCAGAGTACCACATTTGAACGCCATATTGACACAGCAGTGTTCTAGAATATTGCACCGTTGTCTTTCATACTTTTTGAGGTCTCAGCGCAGCTCAAGCAATTTCTCCAACTGTCAACACATTCCATTGAATAGAGGACGTGTACTGGAAAGTTGTTGGTTGGGATTTTTGGGGAGGTGCACGTTCGTGAGGTGCGTGGCCCCGCGGATGATGGTCTTCTAGCTGCGTAGCCATGTCCCAATGGGACCAACACCTCTCAGCGTCTGTGGACTGTGATTTACGGTTGTCGCTTTGGATAAAAACTGATGCTGTATTTATTTTTTTTACCTTTATTTAACTAGGCAAGTCAGTTAAGAACAAATTCTTGTTTTCAATGACGGCCTACCGGGGAACAGTGGGTTAACTGCCTGTTCGGGGGCAGAACGACAGATTTGTACCTTGTCAGCTCGGGGGATTTGAACTTGCAGCCTTCCGGTTACTAGTCCAACGCTCTTAACCACTAGGCCACCCTGCCGTCCCTACACTCTAACCACTAGGCTACCCTGCCGTCCCTACACTCTAACCACTAGGCCACCCTGCCGTCCCTACACTCTAACCACTAGGCCACCCTGCCGTCCCTACACTCTAACCACTAGGCCACCCCGCCGTCCCTACCCTCTAACCACTTGGCTACCCTGCCATCCCTACACTCTAACCACTAGGCCACCCTGCCGTCCCTACACTCTAACCACTAGGCCACCCTGCCGTCCCTACACTCTAACCACTAGGCCACCCTGCCGTCCCTACACTCTAACCACTAGGCCACCTTGCCGTCCCTACACTCTAACCACTAGGCTACCCTGCCATCCCTACACTCTAACCACTAGGCCACCCTGCCGTCCCTACACTCTAACCACTAGGCTACCCTGCCATCCCTACACTCTAACCACTAGGCTACCCTGCCGTCCCTACAATCTAACCACTAGGCTACCCTGCCGTCCCTACACTCTAACCACTAGGCCACCCTGCCGTCCCTACACTCTAACCACTAGGCCACCCTGCCGTCCCTACACTCTAACCACTAGGCTACCCTGCCGTCCCTACACTCTAACCACTAGGCTACCCTGCCATCCCTACACTCTAACCACTAGGCCACCCTGCCGTCCCTACACTCTAACCACTAGGCCACCCTGCCGTCCCTACACTCTAACCACTAGGCCACCCTGCCGTCCCTACACTCTAACCACTAGGCCACCCTGCCGTCCCTACACTCTAACCACTAGGCTACCCTGCCGTCCCTACACTCTAACCACTAGGCCACCCTGCCGTCCCTACACTCTAACCACTAGGCCACCCTGCCGTCCCTACACTCTAACCACTAGGCCACCCTGCCGTCCCTACACTCTAACCACTAGGCTACCCTGCCATCCCTACACTCTAACCACTAGGCTACCCTGCCAGGCCACCCTGCCGTCCCTACACTCTAGCCACTAGGCTACCCTGCCGTCCCTACAATCTAACCACTAGGCCACCCTGCCGTCCCTACACTCTAACCACTAGGCCACCCTGCCGTCCCTACACTCTAACCACTAGGCCACCCTGCCGTCCCTACACTCTAACCACTAGGCCACCCTGCCGTCCCTACACTCTAACCACTAGGCCACCCTGCCGTCCCTACACTCTAACCACTAGGCTACCCTGCCGTCCCTACACTCTAACCACTAGGCTACCCTGCCGTCCCTACACTCTAACCACTAGGCCACCCTGCCGTCCCTACACTCTAACCACTAGGCCACCCTGCCGTCCCTACACTCTAACCACTAGGCCACCCTGCCGTCCCTACACTCTAACCACTAGGCTACCCTGCCGTCCCTACACTCTAACCACTAGGCCACCCTGCCGTCCCTACACTCTAACCACTAGGCCACCCTGCCGTCCCTACACTCTAACCACTAGGCAACCCTGCCGTGCCTACACTCTAACCACTAGGCTACCCTGCCGTCCCTACACTCTAACCACTAGGCCACCCTGCCGTCCCTACACTCTAACCACTAGGCCACCCTGCCGTCCCTACACTCTAACCACTAGGCCACCCTGCCGTCCCTACACTCTAACCACTAGGCCACCCTGCCACTCTATGGCTTATAATAATTATTTCTGCTCTATCAAGAGACATCTTCACTGTTATCCTACGGGTGTTTATAGTGATAAATGCTGAAGAAACCATGTCGTTATTTGGTAAATATATTATAGCTACAATTTACCGTATAATTTCAAAGTATATCCCAGGTAGTTTATTTAGCAATAAAACACAGTAAACCAGAATCCGTCTCCAAGACCCAGTAAGACCAGTAATCTCCTGTTTCTGTAGCGAGACAGCGTGGTGTAAAATCACATCTTACTGGTCACATACACAGGGTTAGCAGATGTTATTGGTCACATACACAGGGTTAGCAGATGTTATTGGTCACATACACAGGGTTAGCAGATGTTATTGGTCACATACACAGGGTTAGCAGATGTTATTGGTCACATACACAGGGTTAGCAGATGTTATTGGTCACATACACAGGGTTAGCAGATGTTATTGGTCACATACACAGGGTTAGCAGATGTTATTGGTCACATACACACGGTTAGCAGATGTTATTGGTCACATACACAGGGTTAGCAGATGTTATTGGTCACATACACAGGGTTAGCAGATGTTATTGGTCACATACACAGGGTTAGCAGATGTTATTGGTCACATACACAGGGTTAGCAGATGTTATTGGTCACATACACACGGTTAGCAGATGTTATTGGTCACATACACAGGGTTAGCAGATGTTATTGGTCACATACACAGGGTTAGCAGATGTTATTGGTCACATACACAGGGTTAGCAGATGTTATTGGTCACATACACACGATTAGCAGATGTTATTGGTCACATACACACGATTAGCAGATGTTATTGGTCACATACACAGGGTTAGCAGATGTTATTGGTCACATACACAGGGTTAGCAGATGTTATTGGTCACATACACAGGGTTAGCAGATGTTATTGGTCACATACACAGGGTTAGCAGATGTTATTGGTCACATACACAGGGTTAGCAGATGTTATTGGTCACATACACACGATTAGCAGATGTTATTGGTCACATACACACGATTAGCAGATGTTATTGGTCACATACACAGGGTTAGCAGATGTTATTGGTCACATACACACGATTAGCAGATGTTATTGGTCACATACACAGGGTTAGCAGATGTTACTGGTCACATACACACGATTAGCAGATGTTATTGGTCACATACACACGATTAGCAGATGTTATTGGTCACATACACACGGTTAGCAGATGTTACTGGTCACATACACACGATTAGCAGATGTTATTGGTCACATACACACGATTAGCAGATGTTATTGGTCACATACACAGGGTTAGCAGATGTTACTGGTCACATACACAGGGTTAGCAGATGTTACTGGTCACATACACACGATTAGCAGATGTTATTGGTCACATACACAGGGTTAGCAGATGTTACTGGTCACATACACAGGGTTAGCAGATGTTATTGGTCACATACACAGGGTTAGCAGATGTTATTGGTCACATACACAGGGTTAGCAGATGTTACTGGTCACACACACGATTAGCAGATGTTATTGGTCACATACACAGGGTTAGCAGATGTTATTGGTCACATACACACGATTAGCAGATGTTATTGGTCACATACACAGGGTTAGCAGATGTTATTGGTCACATACACACGGTTAGCAGATGTTATTGGTCACATCACATACACATGGTTAGCAGATGTTATTGGTCACATACACATGGTTAGCAGATGTTATTGGTCACATACACATGGTTAGCAGATGTTATTGATCACATACACAGGGTTAGCAGATGTTATTGGTCACATCACATACACATGGTTAGCAGATGTTATTGGTCACATCACATACACATGGTTAGCAGATGTTATTGGTCACATACACAGGGTTAGCAGATGTTATTGGTCACATACACAGGGTTAGCAGATGTTATTGGTCACATACACAGGGTTAGCAGATGTTATTGGTCACATACACAGGGTTAGCAGATGTTATTGGTCACATACACAGGGTTAGCAGATGTTATTGGTCACATACACAGGGTTAGCAGATGTTATTGGTCACATACACAGGGCTAGCAGATGTTATTGGTCACATACACACGGTTAGCAGATGTTATTGGTCACATACACAGGGTTAGCAGATGTTATTGGTCACATCACATACACATGGTTAGCAGATGTTACTGGTCACATACACACGATTAGCAGATGTTATTGGTCACATACACAGGGTTAGCAGATGTTATTGGTCACATCACATACACACGGTTAGCAGATGTTATTGGTCACATACACAGGGTTAGCAGATGTTATTGGTCACATACACAGGGTTAGCAGATGTTATTGGTCACATACACAGGGTTAGCAGATGTTATTGGTCACATACACACGGTTAGCAGATGTTATTGGTCACATACACAGGGTTAGCAGATGTTATTGGTCACATACACAGGGTTAGCAGATGTTATTGGTCACATACACACGGTTAGCAGATGTTATTGGTCACATACACAGGGTTAGCAGATGTTATTGGTCACATACACAGTGTTAGCAGATGTTATTGGTCACATACACAGGGTTAGCAGATGTTATTGGTCACATACACACGATTAGCAGATGTTATTGGTCACATACACACGATTAGCAGATGTTATTGGTCACATACACAGGGTTAGCAGATGTTATTGGTCACATACACAGGGTTAGCAGATGTTATTGGTCACATACACAGGGTTAGCAGATGTTATTGGTCACATACACAGGGTTAGCAGATGTTATTGGTCACATACACAGGGTTAGCAGATGTTATTGGTCACATACACACGATTAGCAGATGTTATTGGTCACATACACACGATTAGCAGATGTTATTGGTCACATACACAGGGTTAGCAGATGTTATTGGTCACATACACACGATTAGCAGATGTTATTGGTCACATACACAGGGTTAGCAGATGTTACTGGTCACATACACACGATTAGCAGATGTTATTGGTCACATACACACGATTAGCAGATGTTATTGGTCACATACACACGGTTAGCAGATGTTACTGGTCACATACACAGGGTTAGCAGATGTTATTGGTCACATACACAGGGTTAGCAGATGTTATTGGTCACATACACAGGGTTAGCAGATGTTATTGGTCACATACACAGGGTTAGCAGATGTTATTGGTCACATACACAGGGTTAGCAGATGTTATTGGTCACATACACACGATTAGCAGATGTTATTGGTCACATACACAGGGTTAGCAGATGTTACTGGTCACATACACACGATTAGCAGATGTTATTGGTCACATACACACGATTAGCAGATGTTATTGGTCACATACACACGATTAGCAGATGTTATTGGTCACATACACACGGTTAGCAGATGTTACTGGTCACATACACACGATTAGCAGATGTTATTGGTCACATACACACGATTAGCAGATGTTATTGGTCACATACACAGGGTTAGCAGATGTTACTGGTCACATACACAGGGTTAGCAGATGTTACTGGTCACATACACACGATTAGCAGATGTTATTGGTCACATACACAGGGTTAGCAGATGTTACTGGTCACATACACAGGGTTAGCAGATGTTATTGGTCACATACACAGGGTTAGCAGATGTTATTGGTCACATACACAGGGTTAGCAGATGTTACTGGTCACATACACACGATTAGCAGATGTTATTGGTCACATACACAGGGTTAGCAGATGTTATTGGTCACATACACACGATTAGCAGATGTTATTGGTCACATACACAGGGTTAGCAGATGTTATTGGTCACATACACACGGTTAGCAGATGTTATTGGTCACATCACATACACATGGTTAGCAGATGTTATTGGTCACATACACATGGTTAGCAGATGTTATTGGTCACATACACAGGGTTAGCAGATGTTATTGGTCACATACACACGGTTAGCAGATGTTATTGGTCACATACACAGGGTTAGCAGATGTTATTGGTCACATACACAGGGTTAGCAGATGTTATTGGTCACATACACACGGTTAGCAGATGTTATTGGTCACATACACAGGGTTAGCAGATGTTACTGGTCACATACACACGATTAGCAGATGTTATTGGTCACATACACACGATTAGCAGATGTTATTGGTCACATACACACGATTAGCAGATGTTATTGGTCACATACACAGGGTTAGCAGATGTTATTGGTCACATACACACGGTTAGCAGATGTTATTGGTCACATCACATACACATGGTTAGCAGATGTTATTGGTCACATACACATGGTTAGCAGATGTTATTGGTCACATACACATGGTTAGCAGATGTTATTGATCACATACACAGGGTTAGCAGATGTTATTGGTCACATCACATACACATGGTTAGCAGATGTTATTGGTCACATCACATACACATGGTTAGCAGATGTTATTGGTCACATACACAGGGTTAGCAGATGTTATTGGTCACATACACAGGGTTAGCAGATGTTATTGGTCACATACACAGGGTTAGCAGATGTTATTGGTCACATACACAGGGTTAGCAGATGTTATTGGTCACATACACAGGGTTAGCAGATGTTATTGGTCACATACACAGGGTTAGCAGATGTTATTGGTCACATACACAGGGCTAGCAGATGTTATTGGTCACATACACACGATTAGCAGATGTTATTGGTCACATACACAGGGTTAGCAGATGTTATTGGTCACATCACATACACACGGTTAGCAGATGTTATTGGTCACATACACAGGGTTAGCAGATGTTATTGGTCACATACACAGGGTTAGCAGATGTTATTGGTCACATACACAGGGTTAGCAGATGTTATTGGTCACATACACAGGGTTAGCAGATGTTATTGGTCACATACACAGGGTTAGCAGATGTTATTGGTCACATACACAGGGTTAGCAGATGTTATTGGTCACATACACAGGGTTAGCAGATGTTATTGGTCACATACACAGGGTTAGCAGATGTTATTGGTCACATACACACGATTAGCAGATGTTATTGGTCACATACACACGATTAGCAGATGTTATTGGTCACATACACAGGGTTAGCAGATGTTATTGGTCACATACACACGATTAGCAGATGTTATTGGTCACATACACAGGGTTAGCAGATGTTACTGGTCACATACACACGATTAGCAGATGTTATTGGTCACATACACACGATTAGCAGATGTTATTGGTCACATACACACGGTTAGCAGATGTTACTGGTCACATACACACGATTAGCAGATGTTATTGGTCACATACACACGATTAGCAGATGTTATTGGTCACATACACAGGGTTAGCAGATGTTACTGGTCACATACACAGGGTTAGCAGATGTTACTGGTCACATACACACGATTAGCAGATGTTATTGGTCACATACACAGGGTTAGCAGATGTTACTGGTCACATACACAGGGTTAGCAGATGTTATTGGTCACATACACAGGGTTAGCAGATGTTATTGGTCACATACACAGGGTTAGCAGATGTTACTGGTCACATACACACGATTAGCAGATGTTATTGGTCACATACACAGGGTTAGCAGATGTTATTGGTCACATACACACGATTAGCAGATGTTATTGGTCACATACACAGGGTTAGCAGATGTTATTGGTCACATACACACGGTTAGCAGATGTTATTGGTCACATCACATACACATGGTTAGCAGATGTTATTGATCACATACACATGGTTAGCAGATGTTATTGATCACATACACATGGTTAGCAGATGTTATTGGTCACATCACATACACATGGTTAGCAGATGTTATTGGTCACATACACAGGGTTAGCAGATGTTATTGGTCACATACACAGGGTTAGCAGATGTTATTGGTCACATACACAGGGTTAGCAGATGTTATTGGTCACATACACAGGGTTAGCAGATGTTATTGGTCACATACACAGGGTTAGCAGATGTTATTGGTCACATACACAGGGTTAGCAGATGTTATTGGTCACATACACACGGTTAGCAGATGTTATTGGTCACATACACAGGGTTAGCAGATGTTATTGGTCACATACACAGGGTTAGCAGATGTTATTGATCACATACACAGGGTTAGCAGATGTTATTGGTCACATACACAGGGTTAGCAGATGTTATTGGTCACATACACAGGGTTAGCAGATGTTATTGGTCACATACACAGGGTTAGCAGATGTTATTGGTCACATACACAGGGTTAGCAGATGTTATTGGTCATATACACACGGTTAGCAGATGTTATTGGTCACATACACAGGGTTAGCAGATGTTATTGGTCACATACACAGGGTTAGCAGATGTTATTGGTCACATACACACGGTTAGCAGATGTTATTGGTCACATCACATACACATGGTTAGCAGATGTTATTGGTCACATACACATGGTTAGCAGATGTTATTGGTCACATACACATGGTTAGCAGATGTTATTGATCACATACACAGGGTTAGCAGATGTTATTGGTCACATCACATACACATGGTTAGCAGATGTTATTGGTCACATCACATACACATGGTTAGCAGATGTTATTGGTCACATACACAGGGTTAGCAGATGTTATTGGTCACATACACAGGGTTAGCAGATGTTATTGGTCACATACACAGGGTTAGCAGATGTTATTGGTCACATACACAGGGTTAGCAGATGTTATTGGTCACATACACAGGGTTAGCAGATGTTATTGGTCACATACACAGGGCTAGCAGATGTTATTGGTCACATACACACGGTTAGCAGATGTTATTGGTCACATACACAGGGTTAGCAGATGTTATTGGTCACATCACATACACATGGTTAGCAGATGTTACTGGTCACATACACACGATTAGCAGATGTTATTGGTCACATACACAGGGTTAGCAGATGTTATTGGTCACATCACATACACACGGTTAGCAGATGTTATTGGTCACATACACAGGGTTAGCAGATGTTATTGGTCACATACACAGGGTTAGCAGATGTTATTGGTCACATACACAGGGTTAGCAGATGTTATTGGTCACATACACACGGTTAGCAGATGTTATTGGTCACATACACAGGGTTAGCAGATGTTATTGGTCACATACACAGGGTTAGCAGATGTTATTGGTCACATACACACGATTAGCAGATGTTATTGGTCACATACACACGATTAGCAGATGTTATTGGTCACATACACAGGGTTAGCAGATGTTATTGGTCACATACACAGGGTTAGCAGATGTTATTGGTCACATACACAGGGTTAGCAGATGTTATTGGTCACATACACAGGGTTAGCAGATGTTATTGGTCACATACACACGATTAGCAGATGTTATTGGTCACATACACACGATTAGCAGATGTTATTGGTCACATACACAGGGTTAGCAGATGTTATTGGTCACATACACACGATTAGCAGATGTTATTGGTCACATACACAGGGTTAGCAGATGTTACTGGTCACATACACACGATTAGCAGATGTTATTGGTCACATACACACGATTAGCAGATGTTATTGGTCACATACACACGGTTAGCAGATGTTATTGGTCACATACACACGATTAGCAGATGTTATTGGTCACATACACAGGGTTAGCAGATGTTATTGGTCACATACACACGGTTAGCAGATGTTATTGGTCACATCACATACACATGGTTAGCAGATGTTATTGGTCACATACACATGGTTAGCAGATGTTATTGGTCACATACACATGGTTAGCAGATGTTATTGATCACATACACAGGGTTAGCAGATGTTATTGGTCACATCACATACACATGGTTAGCAGATGTTATTGGTCACATCACATACACATGGTTAGCAGATGTTATTGGTCACATACACAGGGTTAGCAGATGTTATTGGTCACATACACAGGGTTAGCAGATGTTATTGGTCACATACACAGGGTTAGCAGATGTTATTGGTCACATACACAGGGTTAGCAGATGTTATTGGTCACATACACAGGGTTAGCAGATGTTATTGGTCACATACACAGGGCTAGCAGATGTTATTGGTCACATACACACGGTTAGCAGATGTTATTGGTCACATACACAGGGTTAGCAGATGTTATTGGTCACATCACATACACATGGTTAGCAGATGTTACTGGTCACATACACACGATTAGCAGATGTTATTGGTCACATACACAGGGTTAGCAGATGTTATTGGTCACATCACATACACACGGTTAGCAGATGTTATTGGTCACATACACAGGGTTAGCAGATGTTATTGGTCACATACACAGGGTTAGCAGATGTTATTGGTCACATACACAGGGTTAGCAGATGTTATTGGTCACATACACACGGTTAGCAGATGTTATTGGTCACATACACAGGGTTAGCAGATGTTATTGGTCACATACACAGGGTTAGCAGATGTTATTGGTCACATACACACGATTAGCAGATGTTATTGGTCACATACACACGATTAGCAGATGTTATTGGTCACATACACAGGGTTAGCAGATGTTATTGGTCACATACACAGGGTTAGCAGATGTTATTGGTCACATACACAGGGTTAGCAGATGTTATTGGTCACATACACAGGGTTAGCAGATGTTATTGGTCACATACACACGATTAGCAGATGTTATTGGTCACATACACACGATTAGCAGATGTTATTGGTCACATACACAGGGTTAGCAGATGTTATTGGTCACATACACACGATTAGCAGATGTTATTGGTCACATACACAGGGTTAGCAGATGTTACTGGTCACATACACACGATTAGCAGATGTTATTGGTCACATACACACGATTAGCAGATGTTATTGGTCACATACACAGGGTTAGCAGATGTTACTGGTCACATACACAGGGTTAGCAGATGTTACTGGTCACATACACACGATTAGCAGATGTTATTGGTCACATACACAGGGTTAGCAGATGTTACTGGTCACATACACAGGGTTAGCAGATGTTATTGGTCACATACACAGGGTTAGCAGATGTTATTGGTCACATACACAGGGTTAGCAGATGTTACTGGTCACATACACACGATTAGCAGATGTTATTGGTCACATACACAGGGTTAGCAGATGTTATTGGTCACATACACACGATTAGCAGATGTTATTGGTCACATACACAGGGTTAGCAGATGTTATTGGTCACATACACACGGTTAGCAGATGTTATTGGTCACATCACATACACATGGTTAGCAGATGTTATTGGTCACATACACATGGTTAGCAGATGTTATTGGTCACATACACATGGTTAGCAGATGTTATTGATCACATACACAGGGTTAGCAGATGTTATTGGTCACATCACATACACATGGTTAGCAGATGTTATTGGTCACATCACATACACATGGTTAGCAGATGTTATTGGTCACATACACAGGGTTAGCAGATGTTATTGGTCACATACACAGGGTTAGCAGATGTTATTGGTCACATACACAGGGTTAGCAGATGTTATTGGTCACATACACAGGGTTAGCAGATGTTATTGGTCACATACACAGGGTTAGCAGATGTTATTGGTCACATACACAGGGTTAGCAGATGTTATTGGTCACATACACACGGTTAGCAGATGTTATTGGTCACATACACAGGGTTAGCAGATGTTATTGGTCACATACACAGGGTTAGCAGATGTTATTGGTCACATCACATACACATGGTTAGCAGATGTTATTGGTCACATACACAGGGTTAGCAGATGTTATTGGTCACATACACAGGGTTAGCAGATGTTATTGGTCACATACACAGGGTTAGCAGATGTTATTGGTCACATACACAGGGTTAGCAGATGTTATTGGTCATATACACACGGTTAGCAGATGTTATTGGTCACATACACAGGGTTAGCAGATGTTATTGGTCACATACACAGGGTTAGCAGATGTTATTGGTCACATACACACGATTAGCAGATGTTATTGGTCACATACACACGATTAGCAGATGTTATTGGTCACATACACATGGTTAGCAGATGTTATTGGTCACATACACACGGTTAGCAGATGTTATTGGTCACATACACAGGGTTAGCAGATGTTATTGGTCACATACACAGGGTTAGCAGATGTTATTGCGAGTAGAGTGAAATGCTTGTGTTTCTAGTTCTGACAGTGCAGTAATATCTAACAAGTAATCTAACAAATTCCACAACAACTACCTAATACACACAAATCTAACAAGTAATCTAACAATTCCCCACCAACTACCTAATACACACATCTATGACAGAGCGTCATAGAATAGATAGTATAAAATACAGTATATACATATGAGATGAGTAATGCAAGATATGTAAACATTACAAAAGTGGCATTATTCAAGTGACTAGTGATCTATTTATTAAAGTGGCCAGTGATTTAAAGTCTGTATGTAGGTAGCAGCCTCTCTGTGTTAGTGATGGCTGTTTAACAGTCTGATGGCCTTGAGATAGAAGCTGTTTTTCAGTCTCTCGGTCCCAGCTTTGATGCACCTGTACTGACCTCGCCTTCTGGATGATAGCGGGGTGAACAGGCAGTAGCTTGGGTGGTTGTTGTCTTTGATGAACTTTTTGGCCTTCCTGTGACATCGGGTGGTGTAGGTGTCCTGGAGGGCAGGTAGTTTTCCCCCGGTGATGCGTTGTGCAGACCGCACCACCCTCTGGAGAGCCCTGTGGTTGTGGGCGGTGCTGTTGCCGTACCAGGCGGTGATACAGCCCGACAGGATGCTCTCAAGGGTTTTAGGTGACAAGCCTAATTTATTCAGCCTCACTGCACTGTCTGTGTGGGTGGAACATTTTAAGTTTGTCCGTGATGTGTACGCCGAGGAACTTGAACCGTTCCATCTCCTCCACTGCTGTCCCGACAATGTGGATTAGGGGGGTGCTCCCTCTGCTGTTACACCCCCTGGACAGGACACTAGTCTATCACCTCAGTACACCCCCTGGACAGGACACTAGTCTATCACCTCAGTACACCCCCTGGACAGGACACTAGTCTATCACCTCAGTACACCCCCTGGACAGGACACTAGTCTATCACCTCAGTACACCCCCTGGACAGGACACTAGTCTATCACCTCAGTACACCCCCTGGACAGGACACTAGTCTATCACAGGACCTTACCCCCAATCTATCTCCTTAATGCAGTGACGAGCAGAACTCCTGACCTTCCAGTCTCAGGGTGGACACTGAGTTGGTTCCAAGGACCAGCCTGGACAACATTGTTTTGTGGTTCCAGAAACATGTACAGAATAAAGGAGAGTCATTTCTATCACTACCTCTGGTCTGTAGGCAGAATAGATGGGAGGTCCATGATCTATCACTACCTCTGGTCTGTAGGCAGGAGAGATGGGAGGTACATGATCTATCACCACCTCTGGTCTGTAGGCAGAAGAGATGGGAGGTCCATGATCTATCACTACCTCTGGTCTGTAGGCAGAAGAGATGGGAGGTCCATGATCTATCACTACCTCTGGTCTGTAGGCAGGAGAGATGGGAGGTCCATGATCTATCACTACCTCTGGTCTGTAGGCAGAAGAGATGGGAGGTCCATGATCTATCACTACCTCTGGTCTGTAGGCAGAAGAGATGGGAGGTACATGATGTATCACTACCTCTGGTCTGTAGGCAGAAGAGATGGGAGGTCCATGATCTATCACTACCTCTGGTCTGTAGGCAGAAGAGATGGGAGGTCCATGATCTATCACTACCTCTGGTCTGTAGGCAGAAGATATGGAGGTCCATGATCTATCACTACCTCTGGTCTGTAGGCAGAAGAGATGGGAGGTACATGATGTATCACTACCTCTGGTCTGTAGGCAGAAGAGATGGGAGGTACATGATGTATCACTACCTCTGGTCTGTAGGCAGAAGATATGGAGGTCCATGATCTATCACTACCTCTGGTCTGTAGGCAGAAGAGATGGGAGGTACATGATGTATCACTACCTCTGGTCTGTAGGCAGAAGAGATGGGAGGTACATGATCTATCACTACCTCTGGTCTGTAGGCAGAAGAGATGGGAGGTACATGATGTATCACTACCTCTGGTCTGTAGGCAGAAGAGATGGGAGGTCCATGATCTATCACTACCTCTGGTCTGTAGGCAGAAGAGATGGGAGGTACATGATCTATCACTACCTCTGGTCTGTAGGCAGAAGATATATGAGGTCCATGATGTATCACTACCTCTGGTCTGTAGGCAGAAGATATATGAGGTCCATGATCTATCACTACATCTGGTCTGTAGGCAGAAGAGATGGGAGGTCCATGATTACATGACAGGACTGTATGAGGAGCTGAAGTCCTGGGTGCTGGTCTACTGGAGGATCTGGGGAACCATCAACCACCTCACCTGCTCCCACTGCCAACAGGTAGGGGGGCTGTTTGCGTGTATGCATGCATACTCCAGGCATTGTGTAATGCATCCAGAACAAGACTGTGTGTGTGTGTGTGTCTCCAGGTGTTTGTGTGTGCGGAGCTGTCCCACTGTCGGTATCACCCAGAGGTTGTGTTGTACCCAGGCATGGGGACAGAGCAGGGCTGGCACGGGACGGGCATCTACCCCTGCTGCAACCAGAGGACGCTACGCTTTGACCCCACCGGCATTCCCAAGGTAGGACCACACTGACCCCACCGGCATTCCCAAGGTAGGACCACACTGACCCCACCGGCATTCCCAAGGTAGGACCACACAGACACACTGACCCCACCGGCAATCCCAAGGTAGGACCACACTCACACACTGACCCCACCGGCATGCCCAAGGTAGGACCACACTGACCCCACCGGCATTCCTAAGGTAGGACCACACACACACACTGACCCCACCGGCAATCCCAAGGTAGGACCACACTGACCCCACCGGCTTCCCAAGGTAGGAACACACTGACCCCGACGGCATGCCCAAGGTAGGACCACACTGACCCCACCGGCATGCCCAAGGTAGACCACACTCACACACTGACCCCACCGGCATTCCCAAGGTAGGAACACACTGACCCCACCGGCATGTCCAAGGTAGGAACACACTCACTACTGACCCCACCGGCATGCCCAAGGTAGGACCACACTCACACACTGACCCCACCGGCATGCCCAAGGTAGGACCACACTCACACACTGACCCCACCGGCATGCCCAAGGTAGGAACACACTCACACACTGACCACACCGGCATTCCCAAGGTAGGAACACACTCACACACTGACCCCACCGGCATGCCCAAGGTAGGAACACACTCACACACTGACCCCACCGGCATTCCCAAGGTAGGACCACACAGACACACTGACCCCACCGGCATGCCCAAGGTAGAACCACACTCACACACTGACCCCACCGGCATGCCCAAGGTAGGAACACACAGACACACTGACCCCACCGGCAATCCCAAGGTAGGACCACACTCACACACTGACCCCACCGGCATGCCCAAGGTAGGACCACACTGACCCCACCGGCATTCTCAAGGTAGGAACACACTGACCCCACCGGCCAGCCCAAGGTAGGAACACACTGACCCCACCGGCATGCCCAAGCTAGGACCACACTGACCCCACCGGCATGCCCAAGGTAGACCACACTCACACACTGACCCCACCGGCATGCCCAAGGTAGAAACACACTCACACACTGACCCCACCGGCATTCCCAAGGTAGGAACACACTCACACACTGACCCCACCGGCATGCCCAAGGTAGGAACACACTCACACACTGACCCCACCGGCATTCCCAAGGTAGGAACACACTCACACACTGACCCCACCGGCATTCCCAAGATAGGAACACACTGACCCCACCGGCATGCCCAAGGTAGGAACACACTGACCCCACCGGCATGCCCAAGGTAGGACCACACTGACCCCACCGGCATGCCCAAGGTAGACCACACTCACACACTGACCCCACCGGCATGCCCAAGGTAGGAACACACTCACACACTGACCCCACCGGCATTCCCAAGATAGGAACACACTGACCCCACCGGCATGCCCAAGGTAGGAACACACTGACCCCACCGGCATGCCCAAGGTAGGACCACACTGACCCCACCGGCATGCCCAAGGTAGACCACACTCATACACTGACCCCACCGGCATGCCCAAGGTAGAAACACACTCACACACTGACCCCACCGGCATTCCCAAGGTAGGAACACACTCACACACTGACCCCACCGGCATGCCCAAGGTAGGAACACACTCACACACTGACCCCACCGGCATTTCCAAGGTAGGAACACACTCACACACTGACCCCACCGGCATTCCCAAGATAGGAACACACTGACCCCACCGGCATGCCCAAGGTAGGAACACACTGACCCCACCGGCATGCCCAAGGTAGGACCACACTGACCCCACCGGCATGCCCAAGGTAGGAACACACTCACACACTGACCCCACCGGCATTTCCAAGGTAGGAACACACTCACACACTGACCCCACCGGCATTCCCAAGATAGGAACACACTGACCCCACCGGCATGCCCAAGGTAGGAACACACTGACCCCACCGGCATGCCCAAGGTAGGACCACACTGACCCCACCGGCATGCCCAAGGTAGACCACACTCACACACTGACCCCACCGGCATTCCCAAGGTAGGAACACACTCACACACTGACCCCACCGGCATGCCCAAGGTAGGAACACACTCACACACTGACCCCACCGGCATTTCCAAGGTAGGAACACACTCACACACTGACCCCACCGGCATTCCCAAGATAGGAACACACTGACCCCACCGGCATGCCCAAGGTAGGAACACACTGACCCCACCGGCATGCCCAAGGTAGGACCACACTGACCCCACCGGCATGCCCAAGGTAGACCACACTCACACACTGACCCCACCGGCATGCCCAAGGTAGAAACACACTCACACACTGACCCCACCGGCATGCCCAAGGTAGGAACACACTCACACACTGACCCCACCGGCATTCCCAAGGTAGGAACACACTCACACACTGACCCCACCGGCATTCCCAAGATAGGAACACACTGACCCCACCGGCATGCCCAAGGTAGGAACACACTGACCCCACCGGCATGCCCAAGGTAGGACCACACTCACACACTGACCCCACCGGCATTCCCAAGGAAGGACCACACTCACACACTGACCCCACCGGCATTCCCAAGGTAGGACCACACTGACCCCACCGGCATTCCCAAGGTAGGACCACACTGACCCCACCGGCATTCCCAAGGTAGGAACACACTGACCCCACCGGCATGCCCAAGGTAGGACCACACTCACACACACTTGGAGTTGTGAGGTGACCATGCTTTGAATAGTTTGCATCTCACACAATACATATTTGACACATTTCACACTTGAATCTTGTCAAAACGGTGTGTGTCTGTTTGTCTCAGGGCTGTAAGATGCGGGACCACATAGTGAATGTGTCAGACAGTGGAGACTGTACTGGGGACCACCAGGTAAACTCAGCCCAGACCAGACTGCTCAACGACCTGCTACTACACAGAGAGACAGTGTGTGTACCCAACACACCCCTACCAGAGACAGGGTAAGAGACAGTGTGTGTACCCAACACACCCCTACCAGAGACAGGGTAAGAGACAGTGTGTGTACCCAACACACCCCTACCAGAGACAGGGTAAGAGACCGTGTGTGTACCCAACACACCCCTACCAGAGACAGGGTAAGAGACAGTGTGTGTACCCAACACACCCCTACCAGAGACAGGGTAAGAGACCGTGTGTGTACCCAACACACCCCTACCAGAGACAGGGTAAGAGACAGTGTGTGTACCCAACACACCCCTACCAGAGACGGGGTAAGAGACAGTGTGTGTATTTTTGTATCTTATGGTAGGTTTTGCGTTTTAGTGATACTCCCCTGTTCTCTCTCTGTGTATCTATGTGCCAGGCCTGTAGACTCCCCCTCCAGTGGGTCAGATAGGGGGGAGCGGGTACTGGACTGTGACATCCTGGTAGAGCCGGGGCTTCTGGGACTTCAGAGAGTAGAGGGCACCACTGTGAGTTTACAACTATTTATTTATTTATCCAGGCAAGTCAATTGAGATCAAATTCATACTCACAACTAGAATGATACGTTTTAAGAAACTTTAGTGTGTTTGCTCAAACTTGTTATTTACAATGACAACCAGACCTCATTGATAGTCCTATCTGGCTACACATCTGTCTACGAGCTACATTACTACAGAACATCTGATTTGAAACCTAACCACACTGCTAACCCTAATGCATATAATCAAACAAACTTTAAATGAAGACCAAAAAGCACATTTTTGTTTTAAAGAATTAAAAAAAAAATATATAGCAAATTTTGACTTTACAGATGGCCCATCTTCAGAAATCACTCAGTTCTGCCTCCAGGGCAAGATTGATGACAATAAACGTCAACCTGCGCTTAATTTGTGGAGTCATAGATATGCCTATAGTCTAACTCAACCTATTTCAAATAGACTAACTCAACCTATTTCAAATAGACTATAGTCTAACTCAACCTATTTCAAATAGACTATAGTCTAACTCAACCTATTTCAAATAGACTAACTCAACCTATTTCAAATAGACTAACTCAACCTATTTCAAATAGACTATAGTCTAACTCAACCTATATCAAATAGACTATAGTCTAACTCAACCTATTTCAAATAGACTATAGTCTAACTCAACCTATTTCAAATAGACTAACTCAACCTATTTCAAATAGACTAACTCAACCTATTTCAAATAGACTATAGTCTAACTCAACCTATTTCAAATAGACTAACTCAACCTATTTCAAATAGACTATAGTCTAACTCAACCTATTTCAAATAGACTATAGTCTAACTCAACCTATTTCAAATAGACTATAGTCTAACTCAACCTATTTCAAATAGACTAACTCAACCTATTTCAAATAGACTAACTCAACCTATTTCAAATAGACTATAGTCTAACTCAACCTATATCAAATAGACTATAGTCTAACTCAACCTATTTCAAATAGACTATAGTCTAACTCAACCTATTTCAAATAGACTATAGTCTAACTCAACCTATTTCAAATAGACTATAGTCTAACTCAACCTATATCAAATAGACTATAGTCTATTTCAAATAGACTATAGTCTAGCTCAACCTATTTCAAATAGACTATAGTCTAACTCAACCTATTTCAAATAGACTATAGTCTAACTCAACCTATTTCAAATAGACTATAGTCTAACTCAACCTATTTCAAATAGACTATAGTCTAACTCAACCTATTTCAAATAGACTAACTCAACCTATTTCAAATAGACTAACTCAACCTATTTCAAATAGACTATAGTCTAACTCAACCTATTTCAAATAGACTATAGTCTAACTCAACCTATATCAAATAGACTATAGTCTAACTCAACCTATTTCAAATAGACTATAGTCTAACTCAACCTATTTCAAATAGACTATAGTCTAACTCAACCTATTTCAAATAGACTATAGTCTAACTCAACCTATTTCAAATAGACTATAGTCTAACTCAACCTATTTCAAATAGACTATAGTCTAACTCAACCTATTTCAAATAGACTATAGTCTAACTCAACCTATTTCAAATAGACTAACTCAACCTATTTCAAATAGACTATAGTCTAACTCAACCTATATCAAATAGACTATAGTCTAACTCAACCTATTTCAAATAGACTATAGTCTAACTCAACCTATTTCAAATAGACTATAGTCTAACTCAACCTATTTCAAATAGACTATAGTCTAACTCAACCTATATCAAATAGACTATAGTCTATTTCAAATAGACTATAGTCTAGCTCAACCTATTTCAAATAGACTATAGTCTAACTCAACCTATTTCAAATAGACTATAGTCTAACTCAACCTATTTCAAATAGACTATAGTCTAACTCAACCTATTTCAAATAGACTATAGTCTAACTCAACCTATTTCAAATAGACTAACTCAACCTATTTCAAATAGACTAACTCAACCTATTTCAAATAGACTATAGTCTAACTCAACCTATTTCAAATAGACTATAGTCTAACTCAACCTATATCAAATAGACTATAGTCTAACTCAACCTATTTCAAATAGACTATAGTCTAACTCAACCTATTTCAAATAGACTATAGTCTAACTCAACCTATTTCAAATAGACTATAGTCTAACTCAACCTATTTCAAATAGACTATAGTCTAACTCAACCTATTTCAAATAGACTATAGTCTAACTCAACCTATTTCAAATAGACTATAGTCTAACTCAACCTATTTCAAATAGACTAACTCAACCTATTTCAAATAGACTATAGTCTAACTCAACCTATTTCAAATAGACTATAGTCTAACTCAACCTATATCAAATAGACTATAGTCTAACTCAACCTATTTCAAATAGACTATAGTCTAACTCAACCTATTTCAAATAGACTATAGTCTAACTCAACCTATATCAAATAGACTATAGTCTATTTCAAATAGACTATAGTCTAGCTCAACCTATTTCAAATAGACTATAGTCTAACTCAACCTATTTCAAATAGATCGACTCTCGTCCAACTAACTCAACCTATTTCAAATAGACTATAGTCTAACTCAACCTATTTCAAATAGACTATAGTCTAACTCAACCTATTTCAAATAGACTAACTCAACCTATTTCAAATAGACTATAGTCTAACTCAACCTATTTCAAATAGACTATAGTCTAACTCAACCTATTTCAAATAGACTAACTCAACCTATTTCAAATAGACTAACTCAACCTATTTCAAATAGACTATAGTCTAACTCAACCTATATCAAATAGACTATAGTCTAACTCAACCTATTTCAAATAGACTATAGTCTAACTCAACCTATTTCAAATAGACTATAGTCTAACTCAACCTATTTCAAATAGACTATAGTCTAACTCAACCTATATCAAATAGACTATAGTCTATTTCAAATAGACTATAGTCTAGCTCAACCTATTTCAAATAGACTATAGTCTAACTCAACCTATTTCAAATAGACTAACTCAACCTATTTCAAATAGACTATAGTCTAACTCAACCTATTTCAAATAGACTATAGTCTAACTCAACCTATTTCAAATAGACTATAGTCTAACTCAACCTATTTCTAATAGACTAACTCAACCTATTTCAAATAGACTATAGTCTAACTCAACCTATTTCAAATAGACTATAGTCTAACTCAACCTATTTCAAATAGACTATAGTCTAACTCAACCTATTTCAAATAGACTATAGTCTAACTCAACCTATATCAAATAGACTATAGTCTATTTCAAATAGACTATAGTCTAGCTCAACCTATTTCAAATAGACTATAGTCTAACTCAACCTATTTCAAATAGACTATAGTCTAACTCAACCTATTTCAAATAGACTATAGTCTAACTCAACCTATTTCAAATAGACTATAGTCTAACTCAACCTATTTCAAATAGACTAACTCAACCTATTTCAAATAGACTAACTCAACCTATTTCAAATAGACTATAGTCTAACTCAACCTATTTCAAATAGACTATAGTCTAACTCAACCTATATCAAATAGACTATAGTCTAACTCAACCTATTTCAAATAGACTATAGTCTAACTCAACCTATTTCAAATAGACTATAGTCTAACTCAACCTATTTCAAATAGACTATAGTCTAACTCAACCTATTTCAAATAGACTATAGTCTAACTCAACCTATTTCAAATAGACTATAGTCTAACTCAACCTATTTCAAATAGACTATAGTCTAACTCAACCTATTTCAAATAGACTAACTCAACCTATTTCAAATAGACTATAGTCTAACTCAACCTATATCAAATAGACTATAGTCTAACTCAACCTATTTCAAATAGACTATAGTCTAACTCAACCTATTTCAAATAGACTATAGTCTAACTCAACCTATTTCAAATAGACTATAGTCTAACTCAACCTATATCAAATAGACTATAGTCTATTTCAAATAGACTATAGTCTAGCTCAACCTATTTCAAATAGACTATAGTCTAACTCAACCTATTTCAAATAGACTATAGTCTAACTCAACCTATTTCAAATAGACTATAGTCTAACTCAACCTATTTCAAATAGACTATAGTCTAACTCAACCTATTTCAAATAGACTAACTCAACCTATTTCAAATAGACTAACTCAACCTATTTCAAATAGACTATAGTCTAACTCAACCTATTTCAAATAGACTATAGTCTAACTCAACCTATATCAAATAGACTATAGTCTAACTCAACCTATTTCAAATAGACTATAGTCTAACTCAACCTATTTCAAATAGACTATAGTCTAACTCAACCTATTTCAAATAGACTATAGTCTAACTCAACCTATTTCAAATAGACTATAGTCTAACTCAACCTATTTCAAATAGACTATAGTCTAACTCAACCTATTTCAAATAGACTATAGTCTAACTCAACCTATTTCAAATAGACTAACTCAACCTATTTCAAATAGACTATAGTCTAACTCAACCTATTTCAAATAGACTATAGTCTAACTCAACCTATATCAAATAGACTATTTCAAATAGACTATAGTCTAACTCAACCTATTTCAAATAGACTATAGTCTAACTCAACCTATATCAAATAGACTATAGTCTATTTCAAATAGACTATAGTCTAGCTCAACCTATTTCAAATAGACTATAGTCTAACTCAACCTATTTCAAATAGATCGACTCTCGTCCAACTAACTCAACCTATTTCAAATAGACTATAGTCTAACTCAACCTATTTCAAATAGACTATAGTCTAACTCAACCTATTTCAAATAGACTAACTCAACCTATTTCAAATAGACTATAGTCTAACTCAACCTATTTCAAATAGACTATAGTCTAACTCAACCTATTTCAAATAGACTAACTCAACCTATTTCAAATAGACTAACTCAACCTATTTCAAATAGACTATAGTCTAACTCAACCTATATCAAATAGACTATAGTCTAACTCAACCTATTTCAAATAGACTATAGTCTAACTCAACCTATTTCAAATAGACTATAGTCTAACTCAACCTATTTCAAATAGACTATAGTCTAACTCAACCTATATCAAATAGACTATAGTCTATTTCAAATAGACTATAGTCTAGCTCAACCTATTTCAAATAGACTATAGTCTAACTCAACCTATTTCAAATAGACTAACTCAACCTATTTCAAATAGACTATAGTCTAACTCAACCTATTTCAAATAGACTATAGTCTAACTCAACCTATTTCAAATAGACTATAGTCTAACTCAACCTATTTCTAATAGACTAACTCAACCTATTTCAAATAGACTATAGTCTAACTCAACCTATTTCAAATAGACTATAGTCTAACTCAACCTATATCAAATAGACTATATTTCAAATAACTAACTCTATTTCAAATAGACTATAGTCTAACTCAACCTATTTCAAATAGACTATAGTCTAACTCAACCTATTTCAAATAGACTATAGTCTAACTCAACCTATTTCAAATAGATCGACTCTCGTCCAACTAACTCAACCTATTTCAAATAGACTATAGTCTAACTCAACCTATTTCAAATATACTATAGTCTAACTCAACCTATTTCAAATAGACTAACTCAACCTATTTCAAATAGACTATAGTCTAACTCAACCTATTTCAAATAGACTATAGTCTAACTCAACCTATTTCAAATAGACTAACTCAACCTATTTCAAATAGACTAACTCAACCTATTTCAAATAGACTAACTCAACCTATTTCAAATAGACTAACTCAACCTATTTCAAATAGACTATAGTCTAGCTCAACCTATTTCAAATAGACTATAGTCTAACTCAACCTATTTCAAATAGACTATAGTCTAACTCAACCTATTTCAAATAGACTAACTCAACCTATTTCAAATAGACTAACTCAACCTATTTCAAATAGACTAACTCAACCTATTTCAAATAGACTAACTCAACCTATTTCAAATAGACTATAGTCTAACTCAACCTATATCAAATAGACTATAGTCTAACTCAACCTATTTCAAATAGACTATAGTCTAACTCAACCTATTTCAAATAGACTATAGTCTAACTCAACCTATTTCAAATAGACTATAGTCTAACTCAACCTATTTCAAATAGACTATAGTCTAACTCAACCTATTTCAAATAGACTATAGTCTAACTCAACCTATTTCAAATAGACTATAGTCTAACTCAACCTATTTCAAATAGACTATAGTCTAACTCAACCTATTTCAAATAGACTATAGTCTAACTCAACCTATTTCAAATAGACTAACTCAACCTATTTCAAATAGACTATAGTCTAACTCAACCTATATCAAATAGACTATAGTCTAACTCAACCTATTTCAAATAGACTATAGTCTAACTCAACCTATTTCAAATAGATCGACTCTCGTCCAACTAACTCAACCTATTTCAAATAGACTATAGTCTAACTCAACCTATTTCAAATAGACTATAGTCTAACTCAACCTATTTCAAATAGACTATAGTCTAACTCAACCTATTTCAAATAGATCGACTCTCGTCCAACTAACTCAACCTATTTCAAATAGACTATAGTCTAACTCAACCTATTTCAAATAGACTATAGTCTAACTCAACCTATTTCAAATAGACTAACTCAACCTATTTCAAATAGACTATAGTCTAACTCAACCTATTTCAAATAGACTATAGTCTAACTCAACCTATTTCAAATAGACTATAGTCTAACTCAACCTATTTCAAATAGACTAACTCAACCTATTTCAAATAGACTATAGTCTAACTCAACCTATATCAAATAGACTATAGTCTAACTCAACCTATTTCAAATAGACTATAGTCTAACTCAACCTATTTCAAATAGACTATAGTCTAACTCAACCTATTTCAAATAGACTATAGTCTAACTCAACCTATTTCAAATAGACTATAGTCTAACTCAACCTATTTCAAATAGATCGACTCTCGTCCAACTAACTCAACCTATTTCAAATAGACTATAGTCTAACTCAACCTATTTCAAATAGACTATAGTCTAACTCAACCTATTTCAAATAGACTAACTCAACCTATTTCAAATAGACTATAGTCTAACTCAACCTATTTCAAATAGACTATAGTCTAACTCAACCTATTTCAAATAGACTAACTCAACCTATTTCAAATAGACTAACTCAACCTATTTCAAATAGACTAACTCAACCTATTTCAAATAGACTATAGTCTAGCTCAACCTATTTCAAATAGACTATAGTCTAACTCAACCTATTTCAAATAGACTATAGTCTAACTCAACCTATTTCAAATAGACTATAGTCTAACTCAACCTATTTCAAATAGACTAACTCAACCTATTTCAAATAGACTAACTCAACCTATTTCAAATAGACTATAGTCTAACTCAACCTATTTCAAATAGACTATAGTCTAACTCAACCTATTTCAAATAGACTATAGTCTAACTCAACCTATTTCAAATAGACTATAGTCTAACTCAACCTATTTCAAATAGACTATAGTCTAACTCAACCTATTTCAAAAACTATAGTCTAACTCAACCTATTTCAAATAGACTAACTCAACCTATTTCAAATAGACTATAGTCTAACTCAACCTATATCAAATAGACTATAGTCTAACTCAACCTATTTCAAATAGACTATAGTCTAACTCAACCTATTTCAAATAGATCGACTCTCGTCCAACTAACTCAACCTATTTCAAATAGACTATAGTCTAACTCAACCTATTTCAAATAGACTATAGTCTAACTCAACCTATTTCAAATAGACTATAGTCTAACTCAACCTATTTCAAATAGATCGACTCTCGTCCAACTAACTCAACCTATTTCAAATAGACTATAGTCTAACTCAACCTATTTCAAATAGACTATAGTCTAACTCAACCTATTTCAAATAGACTATAGTCTAACTCAACCTATTGCTTTGCAGTTTTCCCTGTTGAAAAACTGGAGCCGGCAACTGGTAAGATCAACGTTTATTGTTTCCAAATGTAATTGTGCTGCAGTGTCCGTGTCTGTTTACTTGTGTTTGTGTGTATATGACGTAACATATCACAGTAGTGACATAGTATACCTTTGTACCACCAGAAGCCTGAGGGCCAGTCTGTTTATGCTGTCATTGCCAACTCCTCATGCTTAGTTAATGATCAATGGTGTTAGTCTAGACACCAAACAGATCTGGGACCAGGCTATCGAAACCCTGATATGCTCTCCTTTGCCCTGTGTCAGAGGCAGCAGACGCTGCTCTCTGAGGATGAGGAGTATACCACGGGGTCAGAGGTCACTGAGGATGAGGTGGGGGATGAAGAGGAGGCCAGCAAGAAACAAGGTAGAGTAATTAGGCTCTCTAATTGGTTTATAGTCTAATTGGAAAAACTGTATGGCTGAAAGGGGTGAGGCAAAGGAAATAGCAAATACGTCTGACAACACAGCAGACTGGTAAACATAGAAATCACATAACTAAACAAAAAGAAGAAACTATACCATGAAAAAAAAACAAGTACATTTAATGAAATTCTAGGCAAAAAAAAGTAAACTCATCTGTCATTGAGTCAGATGACTTGTTCATAACAAAACACTTTAATATTATCAACCACTTTAATCACGTTGTTGTTGACGAGATTAGCAAACTTAGGTATGACTTGCAAATAACAAATGCTGAGCCTTCATATTCACGCTAGTGGTTAGAGTGTAGGGACGGCAGGGTGGCCTAGTGGTTAGAGTGTAGGGACGGCAGGGTGGCCTAGTGGTTAGAGTGTAGGGACGGCAGGGTGGCCTAGTGGTTAGAGTGTAGGGACGGCAGGGTAGCCTAGTGGTTAGAGCGGTGGACTAGTAACCGGAAGGTTGCAAGTTCAAACCCCCGAGCTGACAAGGTACAAATCTGTCGTTCTGCCCCTGAACAAGGCAGTTAACCCACTTTTCCTAGGCCGTCATTGAAAATAAGAATTTGTTCTTAACTGACTTGCCTGGTAAAAAAGAAAATGCATAACGGACCAAATAATGAAAGACAAGCACTGTAGTTTTCAGTTCCACAAAGTGGGTGTGGAAGAGGTGAAGAAAATGGTTGCTAATCTATAAATAAGGACAAACCACCTGGTACCGACTACCTGGATGGTAAATTGCTAAGATTTGTAGTGGAATACATTGTGACTCCTGTTGGCCACATCTTCAATTTAAGTCTAGAAGACGGTGTGACCGCAGACATGGAAAGGGGGCAAAGGTCATTCAGCTACCCAAGAATAGCAGAGTAATGGTTCAACCAGCCGATCAATCAGTCTCTTAGAAGTGCATAGCAAACTTTTGGAAAAAATTGTTTGATCAAATACAAAGAAGTTTTTAGCCCAGAAAATTAATTAAAAACAGACTTTCAGCATGCTTATAGGGAAGGGTACTCAACATGCTTGGCACTGACACAAATTACTGATGCTTGTCTGATGCTTGGCTGAATTGATAGTAAGAAGATTGTGGGAGTTGCTCTGTTAGACTTCAGTGCAGCTTTTGATGTCATTGATCGTAACCTATTGCTGAAAAAAAACGTAGGTGTAATGGATTTGCATCCTCTGCCTTATTATGGATTGAGAGTTACCTATCGAATAGAACAGAGTTTTCGTTAATGGAAGCCTGCAAATTCAGTTGACTGTGGTGTTCCGCAGGGCAGCCGACTAGGGACATTATTGTTTTCCATTTTTACTAATGACCTTCCACTGATTTTGAATAAAGCCTGTGTGTCTATGTACGCTGACGACTCAACCGTATACAGGTCGGCTGCAACTGTAAAATAAAGGACACCTTTAACATAGAGCTCCAGTTAGTTTTAGAACGGGTAACTAGCAATAGGCTGGTGATAAAAATCTAAACATATGTAAAGCAGTGTTTTTGGGACAAATCACTCTCTCAACGCTAAACCTCATTTAGATTTATTATTGAATAATGTGTCGATTTAGCAAGTTAAGGAGATTAAACTGCTGGGTGCCACTCTAGATAGCAAGCTGTCGTCAAAACATATAGACTCACTGGTTGCTAAAATGGGAAGAAGTCTGTCCGTGATCGGGCGTTGCTCTGCCTTCTTGACATCTCAGTCGACCAGACAGGTCCTACAGGCCCCAATTTTGTGGCACATGGACTACTGCCCAGCTGTGTGGTCATGTGCGGTGAAGAAGGACATAGGTCAATTACAGTTGGTCCAGAACAAAACAGCAAGTATAGCACATTGATGGTCACGGAGGGCAATTTGCATGCATGTTACTGACAATCTCTCCTGGCTCAAAGTAGAGGAGAGATTGACTGCATCACTATTGGTCTTTGTGCGAGGTGTTGAAGGTACAGAACTGTCTGTTTAAGCAGTTGGCACATAGTCAGACACTCATCGGTACAACACAAGACATGCAGCCAGAGGTGATCCAACAGTACCCAGGTCCAGAACAGGGAAACACACAGTATTAAATAGAGTCATGACTACATGGAACTCTCTGGTAACCCAGGTAACTCTAGCTAGCAATACAACCAGATAAAGAACACCTTACATCACAAAGGGGCCTGTGAAGAGACACAGCCTTTTCATATAGCTTGTATTGTAATTGCACAGTACTATGGATTAGACCTAGATATTGTGTGTATCTACTGATATGTAGGCTGTGTGTGATGTTTTAAATGCAGTTCAGTCCTTTAATAATGTTCTGTACTAAGTATTATATCATGTCTCGTGGACCCCAGGAAGAGGAGCTGACACTGTGGCAGCGCCTAATGGGGATCCTATTAAACGCCAATTAGCAAAGAGGCTTTGAAACGGGGGGGGGGGGGGGGGTGTATATAAATTGCGTTTTCTTGATTCCTTGTGTCCTCTCTCCTCACCTTCTGAAATCCAATTGGATGAGAAGGTCAGAGGGGAGGGACCTCTGACCTCATCTAATGGGTTTTGAGAAGGAGGCAAGGATGCAAGGACTCAAATCGAGATTCTCCCGATGTCATAAGACCACACTGTATGTCATGATGAATCCCCACTGTGTTTATTGAAATAAATAAATACATCTAAATGAAGGTGGGAGTAGCCCACTATAGCCAGCAGGTGGCAGTGTCGTATTGGTACATGGGCTGCTCATTTTGAAACTGCATTGGGTTTGTGGACATCTGTCTACAGCTATGAACTATCAGTTGTAAGTGAATCATGAATGTATGTGTACACTGCTTATGGTTGTAACCACATATGGGGTTTCTATGTGTTCATTGTTAGCTGCTAAGAAGGCCAAGAAGTTGAGCAAACCTTTGAAGAGGCAGATGTCGTCTCCCAATTTCCATCGCAAAGAGAAAGCAGTGGAGAAAGTGAGTGTATTTCACTCCTTTACCTGAGACTTAAATCATTGCAATTTTCTTACTTTTCCAAAATTCTGTTGGTTGTTTACAGACTCCTTCGAGAGACAACACTCCATTCAGGTGAGCTCAACTTCATCAACTACACGCTTCTTCATCCATTTCACCACTGTATCTCTGAAATGGTTTGTGTTTCCAGAGTGAGTGCCCAGAAGAGTAAATGGGACAGCTCTCGCTCCATTCGCTACAACCAAGACGCCCAAAGAGAGGAAGGTAACACAGGCCTCAGTTAACTTTGTGTGTGTTCCGATAGTTGTGTGCATTCTAATTGTTCTCTCTGTCTCTCTCTGTCTCTCTCTCTCTCTCTCTCTCTCTCACTCTCTCTCTCTCTGTCTCTCTCTCTTTCTCTCTCTCTGCCTCTCTCTCTGCCTCTCTCTCTCTCTCTCTGTCTCTCTCTCTGTCTCTCTCTCTCTCTCTCTCTCTCTCACTCTCTCTCTCTCTGTCTCTCTCTCTTTCTCTCTCTCTGCCTCTCTCTCTCTCTCTCGCTCGCTCTCCGCCTCTCTCTCTCGCTCCCTCCCCCAGACCAGCGGCGTATGGTGGAGATCATTGGTCATCTGACTAAGATTAGGTTCGGTGATCAGGAACAGAGGAAGTCGAAGGACACTAAAGACGTGTGTTTTACTGAGTCGATTACGACTTTATTTTTCGTAGGGGATAAAACACTAGAAAGTTGAAACATGAAACTTCATTACCATTGTGTTTGTGTATAGTGTGGTTGTCACTGGTGTACCACCCCCCCTGTTGTGGTTGTATAATGTTGAGTTGTGGTTGTATAATGTGTGGTTGTATAATGTGTGGTTGTATAATGTGTGGTTGTGGTTGTGTAATGTGTGGTTGTATAATGTTGAGTTGTGGTTGTATATGTGTGGTTGTATAATGTGTGGTTGTATAATGTGTGGTTGTGGTTGTATAATGTGTGGTTGTATAATGTGTGGTTGTGGTTGTATAATGTGTGGTTGTATAATGTGTGGTTGTGGTTGTATAATGTGTGGTTGTATATGTGTGGTTGTGTAATGTGTGGTTGTATAATGTGTGGTTGTGGTTGTATAATGTGTGGTTGTATAATGTGTGGTTGTATAATGTGTGGTTGTGGTTGTATAATGTGTGGTTGTGGTTGTATAATGTGTGGTTGTATAATGTGTGGTTGTGGTTGTATAATGTGTGGTTGTGGTTGTATAATGTGTGGTTGTATAATGTGTGGTTGTGGTTGTATAATGTGTGGTTGTGGTTGTATAATGTGTGGTTGTATAATGTGTGGTTGTGGTTGTATAATGTGTGGTTGTATAATGTGTGGTTGTGGTTGTATAATGTGTGGTTGTATAATGTGTGGTTGTATAATGTGTGGTTGTGGTTGTATAATGTGTGGTTGTATATGTGTGGTTGTGTAATGTGTGGTTGTGGTTGTATAATGTGTGGTTGTGGTTGTATAATGTGTGGTTGTGGTTGTATAATGTGTGGTTGTATATGTGTGGTTGTGTAATGTGTGGTTGTATAATTTGTGGTTGTGTAATGTGTGGTTGTATAATGTGTGGTTGTATAATGTGTGGTTGTATAATGTGTGGTTGTGGTTGTATAATGTGTGGTTGTATAATGTGTGGTTGTGGTTGTGTAATGTGTGGTTGTGGTTGTGTAATGTGTGGTTGTATAATTTGTGGTTGTATAATTTGTGGTTGTATAATGTGTGGTTGTATAATGTGTGGTTGTATAATGTGTGGTTGTATAATGTGTGGTTGTGGTTGTATAATGTGTGGTTGTATAATGTGTGGTTGTGGTTGTGTAATGTGTGGTTGTATAATTTGTGGTTGTGGTTGTGTAATGTGTGGTTGTATAATTTGTGTTTGTATAATGTGTGGTTGTATAATGCGTGGTTGTATAATGTGTGGTTGTGGTTGTATAATGTGTGGTTGTATAATGTGTGGTTGTGGTTGTATAATGTGTGGTTGTGGTTGTATAATGTGTGGTTGTGGTTGTATAATGTGTGGTTGTATAATGTGTGGTTGTGTGGTTGTGTTTGTATAATGTGTGGTTGTGGTTGTATAATGTGTGGTTGTATAATGTGTGGTTGTGTGGTTGTGTTTGTATAATTTGTGGTTGTATAATGTGTGGTTGTATAATTTGTGGTTGTATAATTTGTGGTTGTATAATTTGTGGTTGTATAATGTGTGGTTGTATAATGTGTGGTTGTGGTTGTATAATGTGTGGTTGTATAATGTGTGGTTGTGGTTGTATAATGTGTGGTTGTATAATGTGTGGTTGTGGTTGTATAATGTGTGGTTGTATAATGTGTGGTTGTGGTTGTATAATGTGTGGTTGTATATGTGTGGTTGTGTAATGTGTGGTTGTATAATGTGTGGTTGTATAATGTGTGGTTGTGGTTGTATAATGTGTGGTTGTATAATGTGTGGTTGTATAATGTGTGGTTGTATAATGTGTGGTTGTTCCAGCGTGCAGCAGGGATCTACTCCAGACTAGAGGCCCAGTTCAAGTCCTCCTCCCAGGCCAGGGGACGACAGAGTGGCCCTGAGAAAACCCTCAGGTACGTACTTACACACACAGTGTCTCCCCCTACCCTCCTCTGTCTCCCCCTACCCTCCTCTGTCTCCCCCTTTTCTGAATTAGTTGCCCCCCCTTTCTTGTCTTCTTTTAGAGTGAAGCCACGCTCCAGCCAAGCTCGAACCACATAGATATTGGAAAGAGGAGGAGGGAAGGAGGAAGACAAGAGGGAGAAAAGGAGGAGGGAAGACAAGAGGGAGAAGGAGGATGGAAGACAAGAGGGAGAAGAGGAGGATGGAAGACAAGAGGGAGAAGAGGAGGATGGAAGACAAGAGGGAGAAGAGGAGGATGGAAGAGAAGAGGAGGAGGGAAGACAAGAGGGAGAAGAGGAGGAGGGAAGACAAGAGGGAGAAGAGGAGGATGGAAGACAAGAGGGAGAAGAGGAGGAGGGAAGACGAGGGAGAAGAGGAGGGAAGGAGGAAGACAAGAGGGAGAAGAGGAGGAGGGAAGACAAGAGGGAGAAGAGGAGGATGGAAGACAAGAGGGAGAAGAGGGAAGGAGGAAGACAAGAGGAGGAAGGAAAAGAGAGAGGAGCAGAGGAGGAAGAGGGAGGAAATCAGTGGAGCAAACTGACCCAAATTGGTACTGGCAACCTGGCAGCAGCTAACCCTCTCAACCCCATCTTGCTCCAATGTGCCCCTGTTAAAAATGTGTGCCTGTATTCATAAAGAGCCTAAGAGTAGAAGTGCTGATCTAGGATCAGTTTCTCTTAGAATATACTGAATGGACAGGGGAGACCTGATCCTAAATCAGCCCTCCTCCTCTGAGACACTTGATAAATACAGGCCCTGGTCCTGCATTGGTCGTCTTTAGTTCAGGAGGCCTGGTTTTGCCGTAGGCCTTTCTAGCCCACTTAGAACCCAGTCTAGAACCCAGTCCAGCCCGTCAGCCTGACTCAGGTGACTTTGTATCGATCACATCTCCTCCTACCTCCCATTAACTCTATATTACAATGCAATAGGTCACCTAGCTCTAAACCTGTACGCCATAGAATATAATAGACTTTAACATAGAAGCTACCTTGTGGTGAGTAATAGGAGTGGTGAGCAGTAGGTAGATGATGGTTTAATGAAATGCCCGTTGTTTCTATTTCTATATCTGTCTGTGTTGGCCGTATCGCACACTACTGGGCCTAAGAGGACATGGGTGGACGGAGGCAGTCAGAAATAAAAGTTACATTCCCACCATTTATCTGCCCGAGCAACTTTTCTGTGTCTTGCATGAGGGTGCAGGTTCATGTGGGGCATTTCGTTCAGTTCAACTACTCTCCATTAGATGTCATTATATCACAGAAGAAAATCAATCAGTTATTCTTTGTTCGTGGTAAGTTCTGTACACAGGTAATTATGGTGGGTTCCCCGAGTGATGCAGCTGTCTGAGGAACTGCATCTTAGTGCTAGAGGCGTCACTACAGACCCTGGTTCATTTCCCCGACCGTGATTTGGGAGTCCCATAGGGCAGCGCACAATAGACCCAGCGTCGTCTGGGTTTGGCCTCGGTAGGCCGTCAGTTAATTGTTCGTGGTAAGTTCTGTGCACTGGTTATTATTAAAATGCCATTATTGTCCATTAGATGGCAGCATTGTCTTTCACATTGACTACAGAACAGTTTCTGCCGGTCAAATCCACTTTACCCCACTGACCCCACCAAGGACACCTACCTCACCTAGATTGCATGAAATGTTTTTGACTATTTGTTTGTGCTGTTCATTCGGTCTGTCTTGCCCTCAGAGACGGAAAATTAGAGACAAAGGGAGAATATGGGCTGTTGATAAGAAGGGTAACGCATATTATTAAAATCTCTAGGGCTTTTATTTAACTGGGCAAGTCTAGTCAAGGTCTAAGCCCTTAAATCTCAATATCTACTAAGCGAACATATGGAATTGTTTTAAGGTGGATCATTTAGCCATTTGATTTGGAATTTCAGGATGAATATATTTTTAAAATAATTTTATGAAACATTGAATTTAGCCTTTACTGCTGTAACCAATAGAAACGCAATGAATAACACATTTGTACATGGCAAAACAGACAAGTCATAAAATGTCTAATCAGGTTGAAGTGTCTGTCCTATATCTCTGAGAGAGAAGAAAACTCTGGGAAATAAAACCAGTAGAACCATGTTTGGTCACGTTGTTCATATTAGTTTGTTACGCAAACGGTTGGGGTTTTATAGATCATTTCGTGAAGATGTTCTTTTCCGGATCTTCTTGTGTAGAAAAAAACTGCTCTCAAAGCCCCGTGTTATGGAATAGGCGCAAACTTTATATCTGACGAAAGAGGGGATTGAGTTGCAGCCACTACAAGAAACTGCAAGTCTAGTTTCAACACAAAAGTTGTTCTTGGAAAGACGAGGCAGGGTGAGTAAAAATAGGAACACTGGGGCATGAGTTTGTGTAGGGGGGTTCATTCTCTCCTTCCCATACAGTATGGGCACTGGGAACACTGGGGCATGAGTTTGTGTAGGGGGGTTCATTCTCTCCTTCCATACAGTATGGGCACTGGGAACACTGGGGCATGAGTTTGTGTAGGGGGGTTCATTCTCTCCTTCCCATACAGTATGGGCACTGGGAACACTGGGGCATGAGTTTGTGTAGGGGGGTTCATTCTCTCCTTCCATACAGTATGGGCACTGGGAACACTGGGGCATGAGTTTGTATAGGTGGGTTCATTCTCTCCTTCCCATACAGTATGGGCACTGGGAACACTGGGGCATGAGTTTGTGTAGGGGGGTTCATTCTCTCCTTCCCATACAGTATGGGCACTGGGAACACTGGGGCATGAGTTTGTGTAGGTGGGTTCATTCTCTCCTTCCCATACAGTATGGGCACTGGGAACACTGGGGCATGAGTTTGTGTAGGGGGGTTCATTCTCTCCTTCCATACAGTATGGGCACTGGGAACACTGGGGCATGAGTTTGTGTAGGGGGTTCATTCTCTCCTTCCATACAGTATGGGCACTGGGAACACTGGGGCATGAGTTTGTGTAGGGGGTTCATTCTCTCCTTCCCATACAGTATGGGCACTGGGAACACTGGGGCATGAGTTTGTGTAGGGGGTTCATTCTCTCCTTCCCATACAGTATGGGCACTGGGAACACTGGGGCATGAGTTTGTGTAGGGGGTTCATTCTCTCCTTCCCATACAGTATGGGCACTGGGAACACTGGGGCATGAGTTTGTGTAGGGGGTTCATTCTCTCCTTCCATACAGTATGGGCACTGGGAACACTGGGGCATGAGTTTGTATAGGGGGGTTCATTCTCTCCTTCCCATACAGTATGGGCACTGGGAACACTGGGGCATGAGTTTGTGTAGGGGGTTCATTCTCTCCTTCCCATACAGTATGGGCACTGGGAACACTGGGGCATGAGTTTGTGTAGGGGGTTCATTCTCTCCTTCCATACAGTATGGGCACTGGGAACACTGGGGCATGAGTTTGTGTAGGGGGTTCATTCTCTCCTTCCATACAGTATGGGCACTGGGAACACTGGGGCATGAGTTTGTGTAGGGGGTTCATTCTCTCCTTCCCATACAGTATGGGCACTGGGAACACTGGGGCATGAGTTTGTGTAGGGGGTTCATTCTCTCCTTCCATACAGTATGGGCACTGGGAACACTGGGGCATGAGTTTGTGTAGGGGGTTCATTCTCTCCTTCCATACAGTATGGGCACTGGGAACACTGGGGCATGAGTTTGTGTAGGGGGTTCATTCTCTCCTTCCCATACAGTATGGGCACTGGGAACACTGGGGCATGAGTTTGTGTAGGGGGTTCATTCTCTCCTTCCCATACAGTATGGGCACTGGGAACACTGGGGCATGAGTTTGTGTAGGGGGTTCATTCTCTCCTTCCCATACAGTATGGGCACTGGGGCATGAGTTTGTGTAGGGGGTTCATTCTCTCCTTCCATACAGTATGGGCACTGGGAACACTGGGGCATGCGTTTGTGTAGGGGGTTCATTCTCTCCTTCCATACAGTATGGGCACTGGGAACACTGGGGCATGAGTTTGTGTAGGGGGTTCATTCTCTCCTTCCCATACAGTATGGGCACTGGGAACACTGGGGCATGAGTTTGTGTAGGGGGTTCATTCTCTCCTTCCATACAGTATGGGCACTGGGAACACTGGGGCATGAGTTTGTGTAGGGGGTTCGTTCTCTCCTTCCATACAGTATGGGCACTGGGAACACTGGGGCATGAGTTTGTGTAGGGGGGTTCATTCTCTCCTTCCCATACAGTATGGGCACTGGGAACACTGGGGCATGAGTTTGTGTAGGGGGGTTCATTCTCTCCTTCCATACAGTATGGGCACTGGGAACACTGGGGCATGAGTTTGTGTAGGGGGGTTCATTCTCTCCTTCCATACAGTATGGGCACTGGGAACACTGGGGCATGAGTTTGTGTAGGGGGGGTTCATTCTCTCCTTCCCATACAGTATGGGCACTGGGAACACTGGGGCATGAGTTTGTGTAGGGGGGTTCATTCTCTCCTTCCATACAGTATGGGCACTGGGAACACTGGGGCATGAGTTTGTGTAGGGGGGTTCATTCTCTCCTTCCATACAGTATGGGCACTGGGGTCTCTCTTACGCTCCTTCTCGCCATGTGGCTGGCCAGCTGGGTGGTTTACGTAGGTAACAGGCTTCCTCCACAACTCTGAGAAGTCTATATTTATAACCTCAGCATGGAGCAATGTGCAGGGGGGGGGGGGGGATTTTGTACAAATGGCGCCCTATTCCCTATATAGTGATAGTGCACTATATAGGGATTAGGATGTCATTTGGAGTGTATCTGGGCACCTTCCCAGCGGTGCTGTGAGCTCTTCAAAAGGGATGCCATACCAGGGCTATGGCTCACTGGAAGCAGACCTGGGTTCAAACACTACTCAACATCTTTCAAACGTTAAGTGTTTGCTCTCGTCTTCCTGGAGTGCAGGTGGGAAGGGTTTGCACTTTCAAAACTAATTAATTGGTTCCATTAAGCCAGGCAAGCTCAATCAAACACCTATACAGTATTTCAAATGATTTTGATTAGTATTTAAACCCAGGTTTGTTCCCTGGAAGTGGGTCATAGGGGAGAGTGTCTCTGGTTACCCCCAGAGAACTGCCCCCTGTGTGAGATGGGTTTAGTGATCATTTCAGCACAAGCTCTGCGTTCATGAATTATTACCAAAAAAGTTGCATGGCTGACTTCATCACTAAACAAAATATGGCTGAACCCTGTCAGCAGAATGGGGCTGTAGTACTTCTAATGGAGAGGAGGTCAGCAGAATGGGGCTGTAGTACTTCTAATGGAGATGAGGTCAGCAGAATGGGGCTGTAGTACTTCTAATGGAGATGAGGTCAGCAGAATGGGGCTGTAGTACTTCTAATGGAGATGAGTTCAGCAGAATGGGGCTGTAGTACTTCTAATGGAGAGGAGGTCAGCAGAATGGGGCTGTAGTACTTCTAATGGAGATGAGGTCAGCAGAATGGGGCTGTAGTACTTCTAATAGAGATGAGGTCAGCCGAATGGGGCTGGGGTACTTCTAATAGAGATGAGGTCAGCAGAATGGGGCTGTAGTACTTCTAATGGAGATGAGGTCAGCAGAATGGGGCTGTAGTACTTCTAATGGAGAGGAGGTCAGCAGAATGGGGCTGTAGTACTTCTAATAGAGATGAGGTCAGCAGAATGGGGCTGGGGTACTTCTAATAGAGATGAGGTCAGCAGAATGGGGCTGTAGTACTTCTAATGGAGATGAGGTCAGCAGAATGGGGCTGTAGTACTTCTAATGGAGAGGAGGTCAGCAGAATGGGGCTGTAGTACTTCTAATGGAGATGAGGTCAGCAGAATGGGGCTGTAGTACTTCTAATGGAGAGGAGGTCAGCAGAATGGGGCTGTAGTACTTCTAATGGAGGTTCTCTATCTAAACTGTTCTGTGTTTAGCTGCAGCTTGTCACAGGCATCCATGATATAGAGGACTGGACCTCCCTCCATAAACAGAGTATTTTGTTTCAGTGTGAGACAGTCAGCGTAACCTTTAGTGGAATACCACTAGGTTATCAGTGATTAGTGGTGGGGGGGGGGGGGGGTCGTTTTACTGCAGCCCAACCTTGGCCAAAGACGTTAAAATGGAAATTGACACGCCACAGGAATATCTAGTGTGTTGTGAGAGAGCTCAGACACTGGCATAAAGAGGGCAGAGTGACGCAGTGACACATCATCAGCCTCATGTTTCACTAGAAATCAGTTGGTGTGTTCACCTCAGCCAGAGAGAGGGGAAGTGGGCAAGATTCTGCCAGCCTGTCAGTATAGAGAACAGGAGACGGGGCCTGTAGCCAGTGATGGTTCCTAGAACAGTCGTCTCTCAGAGCAGTTACCACCATCCCTCAGTTCTCTATCAGAGCAGTTACCACCATCCCTCAGTTCTCTATCAGAGCAGTTACCACCATCCCTCAGTTCTCTATCAGAGCAGTTACCACCATCCCTCAGTTCACTATCAGAGCAGTTACCACCATCCCTCAGTTCTCTATCAGAGCAGTTACCACCATCCCTCAGTTCTCTATCAGAGCAGTTACCACCATCCCTCAGTTCTCTATCAGAGCAGTTACCACCATCCCTCGGTTCTCTATCAGAGCAGTTACCACCATCCCTCGGTTCTCTATCAGAGCAGTTACCACCATCCCTCAGTTCTCTATCAGAGCAGTTACCACCATCCCTCAGTTCTCTATCAGAGCAGTTACCACCATCCCTCAGTTCTCTATCAGAGCAGTTACCACCATCCCTCAGTTCTCTATCAGAGCAGTTACCACCATCCCTCAGTTACATTTACATTTACATTTAAGTCATTTAGCAGACGCTCTTATCCAGAGCGACTTACAAATTGGTGCATTCACCTTATGACATCCAGTGGAGCAGCCACTTTACAATAGTGCATCTAAATCTTTTAAGGCGGGGGGGGTGAGAAGGATTACTTTATCCTATCCTAGGTATTCCTTAAAGAGGTGGGGTTTCAGGTGTCTCCGGAAGGTGGTGATTGACTCCGCTGTCCTGGCGTCGTGAGGGAGTTTGTTCCACCATTGGGGGGCCAGAGCAGCGAACAGTTTTGACTGGGCTGAGCGGGAACTGTACTTCCTCAGTGGTAGGGAGGCGAGCAGGCCAGAGGTGGATGAACGCAGTGCCCTTGTTTGGGTGTAGGGCCTGATCAGAGCCTGGAGGTACTGAGGTGCCGTTCCCCTCACAGCTCCGTAGGCAAGCACCATGGTCTTGTAGCGGATGCGAGCTTCAACTGGAAGCCAGTGGAGAGAGCGGAGGAGCGGGGTGACGTGAGAGAACTTGGGAAGGTTGAACACCAGACGGGCTGCGGCGTTCTGGATGAGTTGTAGGGTCACTCTTGTTCTGAAGGAGCTAAAGGGTTTGTAGGTTTTTGTTACAGCCCAGCACTGAAACACTTTTTATTCAACAATTCAGGTATTGATTATGAGTTGATCAGGGTCATGTGTTTTAGTGCTTGGTTCTCTCTCAGGAGAAAGAAGTTACTACAGACAGACCAGGGTTGGTGACCGCTACTTTAGAGAACATGAATATTTAAATAAATAAAAGTTACACTTACTGCCACCACAAAGAAAAGCGATTGTATGAAAAAGAAATTGAGCCCAGAGGCATTGGTTATAAAATCCTCAACTTTAATCAGTTCAAAAAGTTTCACAACAACTGTAACGAGTAGAGAAGGGGAACTATTTGCCATTTACAGATTGAGTTTGGATTAGGAATTATACATTTGTTGCTTAATCAAACTATTGGCAACTAATTATTTCACTCTGGAATAAAAAGCCTTTTGTTTTATTTTGGATAGAAGACATGTTATAAAGATCCAAAGCAAACATACAAAATGAAATGTAAACCGAGTCGTGTTTATTTGAGCTTGTCTTCTAGGTAGTGTTGTTGAAGCACTACCAGCACGGTAAACAATGTCAATTACTTCCAATTCAGAATCTCAAAAGCCGACTGACAGAAGATAAACAGGAGGTTGTTATATAAAGATGCAGATATTTTGAACCCATAAATAAAATGTCAATAACCGCTTCTTCTTTCTGTTAAAGGTCCATTTGAACGAAGAGCAACGATCCTCACAGAGGAAAACTAAACGCCCATGTCGTCTAGGCGACAGCACACGCACTCAACACACCCACAAAAAATACCCTACATAATAATGATGTTCCCATGGTAATTCATGTGCTATAGAATTGGGATGATATGCACATAATCTTCCTGTCTTCCTAGTTCCCGCCTCCAGTCACAGCCAGGCGACCAAACGCAGTAGGTTTCTTTCAGTTGGGCGGAGGTTCAACCAATGAGCACGGGCCGCTAGCCTGACCACCTGACACACAAAGCAGCAGCATCTCTGACTTTCTTCCTTCATAATCCGCTAGCTTCACATTCTAACCACAATGCATTGGGTTGGGAATCAGACGCAGGGTGCACATACACACACACACACTTCTAGAACACCACTTCATTCCTTCCAGTCTGTCACATCATAGTTCTAGAAGCCTCTTTGCTGAGAACTTTTTGACACATATGCCTTGTTGCACAAACACTCTCCTGTCTCACTATATATATATATGTATATGTGTGTGTGAGAGAGAGAGATAACATGTGGAGGGGAGGAAACAAGTGAAGTTCAGAAATCTTACCATACGTCTGCTTCATGTCATGCAGCTAGGGGGGTGATGACCCCTGACCAAATAAACAGTGGAAACCTATGACACAGAAATCTTACCATACGTCTGCTTCATGTCATGCAGCTAGGGGGGGGTGATGACCCCTGACCAAATAAACAGTGGAAACAGAAGTCTCCATATAAAACAGGTGTAACGGGCCACGGGGTGACCCAGTACGTCGTCATTTACATATTGACATGGTTTTTGGTGGACAGAACACCTGATGGATGAGGAGGGGCGTGTCTGCTCTCTCCGTACCTCAGCAAAGTGACCGGGGGCCTCCCACCTCTTCGTTCCTTCTGTTTGGGTTAGTTTTGTGTGTTTGTCGGTATGCCTGTATGTACAGTAACAGCAGTTTGGTTCATGTGGCGCAGTGGCTGGACGTCTCAATCACACATCTCCTCAGGTATTTCGTGTGGGTTGAGGATACCGGGAACTGACATCTGCAGCTTGTGTTTCTCCTCCTGCGCCTGACGCAGTGACGCCTCCCGCTCCTCTAGGAACAGGTCTGTGGTGTCCTCCCCTGCAAACTCCTACAGGAGGAGAGAGAGAGAGAGACATTAACACACACACACAGACAGACAGCAACAGGTCTGTGGTATCCTCTCCTGCAAACTCCTACAGGAGAGAGAGAGAGAGACATTACCACACACACATACAGACAGCAACAGGTCTGTGGTGTCCTCCCCTGCAAACTCCTACAGGAGAGAGAGAGAGAGACATTACCACACACACATACAGACAGCAACAGGTCTGTGGTGTCCTCCCCTGCAAACTCCTACAGGAGGAGAGAGAGAGAGACATTACCACACAGACAGACAGCAACAGGTCTGTGGTATCCTCTCCTGCAAACTCCTACAGGAGGAGAGAGAGAGAGACATTACCACACAGACAGACAGCAACAGGTCTGTGGTGTCCTCTCCTACAGGAGGAGAGAGAGACATTACCACACAGACAGACAGCAACAGGTCTGTGGTGTCCTCTCCTACAGGAGGATAGAGAGACATTACCACACAGACAGACAGCAACAGGTCTGTGGTGTCCTCTCCTACAGGAGGAGAGCAGGGGGTCCCTGTATATAAACAGACAGACAGCAACAGGTCTGTGGTGTCCTCTCCTACAGGAGGAGAGAAGGGGGTCCCTGTATATAAACAGACAGACAGCAACAGGTCTGTGGTGTCCTCTCCTACAGGAGGAGAGAAGGGGGTCCCTGTATATAATTACAGACATACAGACAGACAGCAACAGGTCTGTGGTGTCCTCTCCTACAAAAGGAGAGAAGGGGGTCCCTGTATATAAACAGACAGACAGCAACAGGTCTGTGGTGTCCTCTCCTACAGGAGGAGAGAAGGGGGTCCCTGTATATAAACAGACAGACAGCAACAGGTCTGTGGTGTCCTCTCCTACAGGAGGGGAGAAGGGGGTCCCTGTATATAAACAGACAGACAGCAACAGGTCTGTGGTGTCCTCTCCTACAGGAGGGGAGAAGGGGGTCCCTGTATATAAACAGACAGACAGCAACAGGTCTGTGGTGTCCTCTCCTACAGGAGGGGAGAAGGGGGTCCCTGTATATAAACACAGACATACAGCAACAGGTCTGTGGTGTCCTCTCCTACAGGAGGGGAGAAGGGGGTCCCTGTATATAAACACAGACATACAGACAGACAGCAACAGGTCTGTGGTGTCCTCTCCTACAGGAGGGGAGAAGGGGGTCCCTGTATATAAACAGACAGACAGCAACAGGTCTGTGGTGTCCTCTCCTACAGGAGGGGAGAAGGGGGTCCCTGTATATAAACACAGACATACAGACAGACAGCAACAGGTCTGTGGTGTCCTCTCCTACAGGAGGGGAGAAGGGGGTCCCTGTATATAAACAGACAGACAGCAACAGGTCTGTGGTGTCCTCTCCTACAGGAGGGGAGAAGGGGGTCCCTGTATATAAACAGACAGACAGCAACAGGTCTGTGGTGTCCTCTCCTACAGGAGGGGAGAAGGGGGTCCCTGTATATAAACAGACAGACAGCAACAGGTCTGTGGTGTCCTCTCCTACAGGAGGGGAGAAGGGGGTCCCTGTATATAAACAGACAGACAGCAACAGGTCTGTGGTGTCCTCTCCTACAGGAGGGGAGAAGGGGGTCCCTGTATATAAACACAGACATACAGACAGACAGCAACAGGTCTGTGGTGTCCTCTCCTACAGGAGGGGAGAAGGGGGTCCCTGTATATAAACAGACAGACAGCAACAGGTCTGTGGTGTCCTCTCCTACAGGAGGGGAGAAGGGGGTCCCTGTATATAAACAGACAGACAGCAACAGGTCTGTGGTGTCCTCTCCTACAGGAGGGGAGAAGGGGGTCCCTGTATATAAACACAGACATACAGACAGACAGCAACAGGTCTGTGGTGTCCTCTCCTACAGGAGGAGAGAAGGGGGTCCCTGTATATAAACAGACAGACAGCAACAGGTCTGTGGTGTCCTCTCCTACAGGAGGAGAGAAGGGGGTCCCTGTATATAATTACAGACAGACAGCAACAGGTCTGTGGTGTCCTCTCCTACAAAAGGAGGGGAGAAGGGGGTCCCTGTATATAAACAGACAGACAGCAACAGGTCTGTGGTGTCCTCTCCTACAGGAGGAGAGAAGGGGGTCCCTGTATATAAACAGACAGACAGCAACAGGTCTGTGGTGTCCTCTCCTACAGGAGGAGAGAAGGGGGTCCCTGTATATAAACAGACAGACAGCAACAGGTCTGTGGTGTCCTCTCCTACAGGAGGGGAGAAGGGGGTCCCTGTATATAAACAGACAGACAGCAACAGGTCTGTGGTGTCCTCTCCTACAGGAGGGGAGAAGGGGGTCCCTGTATATAAACACAGACATACAGACAGACAGCAACAGGTCTGTGGTGTCCTCTCCTACAGGAGGGGAGAAGGGGGTCCCTGTATATAAACACAGACATACAGACAGACAGCAACAGGTCTGTGGTGTCCTCTCCTACAGGAGGGGAGAAGGGGGTCCCTGTATATAAACAGACAGACAGCAACAGGTCTGTGGTGTCCTCTCCTACAGGAGGGGAGAAGGGGGTCCCTGTATATAAACAGACAGACAGCAACAGGTCTGTGGTGTCCTCTCCTACAGGAGGGGAGAAGGGGGTCCCTGTATATAAACACAGACATACAGACAGACAGCAACAGGTCTGTGGTGTCCTCTCCTACAGGAGGAGAGAAGGGGGTCCCTGTATATAAACAGACAGACAGCAACAGGTCTGTGGTGTCCTCTCCTACAGGAGGAGAGAAGGGGGTCCCTGTATATAATTACAGACAGACAGCAACAGGTCTGTGGTGTCCTCTCCTACAAAAGGAGGGGAGAAGGGGGTCCCTGTATATAAACAGACAGACAGCAACAGGTCTGTGGTGTCCTCTCCTACAGGAGGAGAGAAGGGGGTCCCTGTATATAAACAGACAGACAGCAACAGGTCTGTGGTGTCCTCTCCTACAGGAGGGGAGAAGGGGGTCCCTGTATATAAACAGACAGACAGCAACAGGTCTGTGGTGTCCTCTCCTACAGGAGGGGAGAAGGGGGTCCCTGTATATAAACAGACAGACAGCAACAGGTCTGTGGTGTCCTCTCCTACAGGAGGGGAGAAGGGGGTCCCTGTATATAAACACAGACATACAGACAGACAGCAACAGGTCTGTGGTGTCCTCTCCTACAGGAGGGGAGAAGGGGGTCCCTGTATATAAACAGACAGACAGCAACAGGTCTGTGGTGTCCTCTCCTACAGGAGGGGAGAAGGGGGTCCCTGTATATAAACAGACAGACAGCAACAGGTCTGTGGTGTCCTCTCCTACAGGAGGGGAGAAGGGGGTCCCTGTATATAAACAGACAGACAGCAACAGGTCTGTGGTGTCCTCTCCTACAGGAGGGGAGAAGGGGGTCCCTGTATATAAACAGACAGACAGCAACAGGTCTGTGGTGTCCTCTCCTACAGGAGGGGAGAAGGGGGTCCCTGTATATAAACACAGACATACAGACAGACAGCAACAGGTCTGTGGTGTCCTCTCCTACAGGAGGGGAGAAGGGGGTCCCTGTATATAAACAGACAGACAGCAACAGGTCTGTGGTGTCCTCTCCTACAGGAGGGGAGAAGGGGGTCCCTGTATATAAACAGACAGACAGCAACAGGTCTGTGGTGTCCTCTCCTACAGGAGGGGAGAAGGGGGTCCCTGTATATAAACACAGACATACAGACAGACAGCAACAGGTCTGTGGTGTCCTCTCCTACAGGAGGAGAGAAGGGGGTCCCTGTATATAAACAGACAGACAGCAACAGGTCTGTGGTGTCCTCTCCTACAGGAGGAGAGAAGGGGGTCCCTGTATATAATTACAGACATACAGACAGACAGCAACAGGTCTGTGGTGTCCTCTCCTACAAAAGGAGGGGAGAAGGGGGTCCCTGTATATAAACAGACAGACAGCAACAGGTCTGTGGTGTCCTCTCCTACAGGAGGAGAGAAGGGGGTCCCTGTATATAAACAGACAGACAGCAACAGGTCTGTGGTGTCCTCTCCTACAGGAGGGGAGAAGGGGGTCCCTGTATATAAACAGACAGACAGCAACAGGTCTGTGGTGTCCTCTCCTACAGGAGGGGAGAAGGGGGTCCCTGTATATAAACAGACAGACAGCAACAGGTCTGTGGTGTCCTCTCCTACAGGAGGGGAGAAGGGGGTCCCTGTATATAAACAGACAGACAGCAACAGGTCTGTGGTGTCCTCTCCTACAGGAGGGGAGAAGGGGGTCCCTGTATATAAACACAGACATACAGACAGACAGCAACAGGTCTGTGGTGTCCTCTCCTACAGGAGGGGAGAAGGGGGTCCCTGTATATAAACAGACAGACAGCAACAGGTCTGTGGTGTCCTCTCCTACAGGAGGGGAGAAGGGGGTCCCTGTATATAAACAGACAGACAGCAACAGGTCTGTGGTGTCCTCTCCTACAGGAGGGGAGAAGGGGGTCCCTGTATATAAACAGACAGACAGCAACAGGTCTGTGGTGTCCTCTCCTACAGGAGGGGAGAAGGGGGTCCCTGTATATAAACAGACAGACAGCAACAGGTCTGTGGTGTCCTCTCCTACAGGAGGGGAGAAGGGGGTCCCTGTATATAAACACAGACATACAGACAGACAGCAACAGGTCTGTGGTGTCCTCTCCTACAGGAGGGGAGAAGGGGGTCCCTGTATATAAACAGACAGACAGCAACAGGTCTGTGGTGTCCTCTCCTACAGGAGGGGAGAAGGGGGTCCCTGTATATAAACAGACAGACAGCAACAGGTCTGTGGTGTCCTCTCCTACAGGAGGGGAGAAGGGGGTCCCTGTATATAAACACAGACATACAGACAGACAGCAACAGGTCTGTGGTGTCCTCTCCTACAGGAGGAGAGAAGGGGGTCCCTGTATATAAACAGACAGACAGCAACAGGTCTGTGGTGTCCTCTCCTACAGGAGGAGAGAAGGGGGTCCCTGTATATAATTACAGACATACAGACAGACAGCAACAGGTCTGTGGTGTCCTCTCCTACAAAAGGAGGGGAGAAGGGGGTCCCTGTATATAAACAGACAGACAGCAACAGGTCTGTGGTGTCCTCTCCTACAGGAGGAGAGAAGGGGGTCCCTGTATATAAACAGACAGACAGCAACAGGTCTGTGGTGTCCTCTCCTACAGGAGGGGAGAAGGGGGTCCCTGTATATAAACAGACAGACAGCAACAGGTCTGTGGTGTCCTCTCCTACAGGAGGGGAGAAGGGGTCCCTGTATATAAACAGACAGACAGCAACAGGTCTGTGGTGTCCTCTCCTACAGGAGGGGAGAAGGGGGTCCCTGTATATAAACACAGACATACAGACAGACAGCAACAGGTCTGTGGTGTCCTCTCCTACAGGAGGGGAGAAGGGGGTCCCTGTATATAAACAGACAGACAGCAACAGGTCTGTGGTGTCCTCTCCTACAGGGGAGAAGGGGGTCCCTGTATATAAACAGACAGACAGCAACAGGTCTGTGGTGTCCTCTCCTACAGGAGGGGAGAAGGGGGTCCCTGTATATAAACAGACAGACAGCAACAGGTCTGTGGTGTCCTCTCCTACAGGAGGGGAGAAGGGGGTCCCTGTATATAAATACAGACAGACAGCAACAGGTCTGTGGTGTCCTCTCCTACAGGAGGAGAGAAGGGGGTCCCTGTATATAAACAGACAGACAGACAGCAACAGGTCTGTGGTGTCCTCTCCTACAGGAGGGGAGAAGGGGGTCCCTGTATATAAACACAGACATACAGCAACAGGTCTGTGGTGTCCTCTCCTACAGGAGGAGAGAAGGGGGTCCCTGTATATAAACAGACAGACAGACAGCAACAGGTCTGTGGTGTCCTCTCCTACAGGAGGGGAGAAGGGGGTCCCTGTATATAAACACAGACATACAGACAGACAGCAACAGGTCTGTGGTGTCCTCTCCTACAGGAGGGGAGAAGGGGGTCCCTGTATATAAACACAGACATACAGACAGACAGCAACAGGTCTGTGGTGTCCTCTCCTACAGGAGGGGAGAAGGGGGTCCCTGTATATAAACACAGACATACAGACAGACAGCAACAGGTCTGTGGTGTCCTCTCCTACAGGAGGGGAGAAGGGGGTCCCTGTATATAAACAGACAGACAGCAACAGGTCTGTGGTGTCCTCTCCTACAGGAGGGGAGAAGGGGGTCCCTGTATATAAACAGACAGACAGCAACAGGTCTGTGGTGTCCTCTCCTACAGGAGGGGAGAAGGGGGTCCCTGTATATAAACACACAAATACTTTTCTAAGATTGTTACATCATACTAACGTGGTTCCTAAGATGTTAAACACCTCCAAGGTGTTCTGAGATCTCATCATCTGACTGCAACTGCAATAAAGATGTCCTCTCCTACAGAGATATACAGAGGAACCTGGGTTGGAGGTGGAGGAAAAGGCTCACCTTAATCTGTACCAGGAAGTCCCTCAGGTGTTCCTTGAAGGCTGCAATGTCCTGGTTAAGACTGAACAGTCCTGTTACGAACACCTTGACCTGGGCACTGAGGGACAAGACAACGTAGAAGACATAGATAAACAGGACAACGGTGTTGTGGTCGTACGTGTTCTATGTAGTGAATCTGTTATTCTATGTGTTTTATGGGCTAATAGTAGTAAGGACTATCTGTTGTTCAATGTGTTTCTATTGGCTAATAGCAGTAAGGACTATCTGTTATTCAATGTGTTTCTATGGGCTAATAGCAGTAAGGACTATCTGTTATTCTATGTGTTTTATGGGCTAATAGCAGTAAGGACTATCTGTTATTCTATGTGTTTTATGGGCTAATAGCAGTAAGGACTATCTGTTATTCAATGTGTTTCTATTGGCTAATAGCAGTAAGGACTATCTGTTATTCAATGTGTTTCTATGGGCTAATAGCAGTAAGGACTATCTGTTATTCAATGTGTTTCTATTGGCTAATAGCAGTAAGGACTATCTGTTATTCAATGTGTTTCTATGGTTTCTATGGTCTAATAGCAGTAAGGACTATCTGTTATTCAATGTGTTTCTATGGGCTAATAGCAGTAAGGACTATCTGTTATTCAATGTGTTTCTATGGGCTAATAGCAGTAAGGACTATCTGTTATTCAATGTGTTTCTATGGGCTAATAGCAGTAAGGACTATCTGTTATTCAATGTGTTTCTATGGGCTAATAGCAGTAAGGACTATCTGTTATTCAATGTGTTTCTATGGGCTAATAGCAGTAAGGACTATCTGTTATTCAATGTGTTTCTATGGGCTAATAGCAGTAAGGACTATCTGTTCTATTTAGTGAATCTGTTATTCAATGTGTTTTATGGGCTAATAGCAGTAAGCAATGTTCCCTGTAAGGTGCGTGTGGGGGCACGGGCACGCAGCTCCCCTGGGAGGCAGCCGCACAGAAGAAATATCAGCCCGTGCAGAGATGCATGAGATTAAACTTCACTCAACTTTATAGAGTTTTCCCCTTTAGTTAAAACTATCAACGTTTCCCTTTACTGTGGGAATTGTGATTGAATCAACGCAATATTAACCACATTCAATTCAACATACCGAAACTAAACTACCTATGCAAGACTTAGTATGCAAAACGAATTATGCAAGATATTTTCTTGAAGGCAGAACGCATCGGAGTAGGATTCTATTGCATTAACAGGCACGACTCAGGCCGTACTCTACACAGACCGGTGTACCTTAACCAATCATAGCTGCAGTAGGCCTATATGCAAATAGACCATTGCCATATATGGATCTGTGCAGAATTTTCCTTTCTGTTTTCCATGAGTTCATCTACAACTCCAGCACCTGCTAAAAGTACCTGGATGTGCCTATGTTCTTCAGCTTTTGTCCATATTTGGATTTGTGCCATTCCCTTTGAACTGGACTGTGTTTACAGCATGAGCGGTCATGAGTAGATGCACTTGTTTTCAGATCAAAGCGAGAGCTGCATGTAGCCACGCGTGCACATTTTGTTCATATCCTTTGCTAGTTAGTGAGTTATTAGCCCAGTTATAGATCATTATTAGTCAACAATAGGGGGGTGATTGTTAGTGAGTTATTATCCCAGTTATAGATCATTAGTAGTCAACAATAGGAGAGTGATTACTAGTTAGTTATTAGCCCAGTTATAGATCATTATTAGTCAACAATAGGGGGGGTGATTGTTTCCTAAAAGAGCACAAAACATGTACATTTCTAGACATCTCTAAAAGCAAGTCAAGTAAAGAGCTTTTTTTTTTGTCTTAAAGGGGCAATGTTGTATTTTGAGACAGGATGGAATAAGATAAGTAGCCAATAGGCAGAGGGTAGCATAATTTTCCTGATTCTATGTAATAATGGTATTTAAATAATGATGTATTTTATTTACTTCATAAAGGTACTTACTCCTGTAGATGTGGGAAAGCAGTTTTGAGCAGGTTGGCCACGTACTCCTGTATGAAGACCTGGTTGTTACCGGGGTTGGAGGGGTTGAGCTGGGTGTTGATCTTCCCTTCCTCCACCAGGTTAAACATGTAGGTCAGGATGGAGGCATGCATCGTCAGGCCTGGGGGAGAGGCAGAGAGACACACACAACCAGACATGCACAGTTAGGTGATATGGATTTATACAAATGGTAAAACAGAACAAGAGACGTGTGTTCTTACCGGCAGTTTGTGCGTGTGTGTCCCAGCAAGCACATAACGTTCTGAGAACCATAGGTTTCTTAGAGCTTAGTGAGGGCGTGGTTGTTCTATGGTTATTTAGCATACAACCTTCCCACAACTTCCTGGGAATGGTGCAGGAACATTGTCCTTGGAACATTCTCAGCACATTTAACTTGACAAAAAAAAAAAACGCTATTTGCTTTGTATATCATTACTTTAACAAAACGCTTCCTAAAAGTTCAAACATTTACATGGCTACAATTTTGGTAATGTTCTAGGAACGTTCTCCAACTGGTTTGGCATTGGGAATGTTCTCAAATAGTTCAGAGAACATTAAGAAACAAAGTTATTCTGTGGGAATTTCAGTAATTCAGCATAACATTTCCTACAGGTTTCCTCGTGGTTCTATTTAAAATCATGTTCTCAATTTGTTCCAAGAACGTTAAGGAAACTTTCCATTAAAAAAAACACAAGAAAACATTAGTAACGTTCAGAGAACGTTCTAAGAATGTAATTGGAGAAAACATATATTCTCAGAACGTGAAGAAAACATTCTGTAAACTTTAGTAACGTTCTAAGAATGTTATTTAAAAACATATACATTCTGTTCTCAGCATCAACAAAACCGTCTATCCTCCATCTTGTTAAGTGTGTTCAGGTGTTAGCCGCGTTAGCCACTGATTGGCCACAGCTGATCTTAATGAGTCTTGGTTTCCTTTGAAATGGGGTCTGTTTGAATAGACTAAAAGGAACAGCTTTGTATGAGTTAGAAACATGGCATGCTAGCTGCATCCTGGCGGTGCAGTGGACTAATTCAATGGATAGAGAATAGAAGATTATAGGCTTGAATCCCACTGATGCCGTGTCACTATAAAACAGAAATGTGCTTGTAGGGCTGAGAATTGCCAGAGACCTCACGGTACGATATCACAATACTTAAGTGCTGATATTATATGTATTTGATACTGTGATTTTATTGCAATTTGATGTTCCAAACATATTTCTTGCCATATGAGGGACAAGAGAGAACCATGAGACAATGAGTTGGATATAAAAGTGCTGAAAACAAATTGAAGGAAAAATACTGGAGTTTTGGTCAAAGTACAGCCAACTAGCACTAACATAATATTATCAAACCAAAACATCATCCCAATATGTAACTGTGTACATTTCCCCCCCATCACTATGTGTTCTCATGATTAATGCCTAAGGAAATTCATTTCCATGTATTCTACCAGTGCGTGGAGTTTAAAAAATAACCCAAAACAACCCAAAATAACCTAAAATAACCTAGCAGTGTTATAAGTCTCATTGAAACATTCAGTGAAAGTTTTAAGGAAGTTTTTTTTTTTACCTCAAAATAACCTATAATTTCCGTTCTTAGAGAATTAATAAAACCTTCTAGGAAAACTTTCAAGGAACCAGAGTAAAACGATCTCAGAACCTCCCAGCAAACTAAAAATGTCCATTACCAGAATAGGAAAAATTTTCACTTCCGTCCCCAGAAAGTTAAAAAACTTTAAAAAACGTTTTGTTTACCAGTCAGGAAACGTACGGTTTCGTTCTCAGAACCAATGGGAAACAACACACACAGTTCCCACAACTTCCAAGGAACCAAATGTGCTAGCTGGGGTGTGTGTTTGTATTCAGTACTCACCGGCAGAGAGTGTGTGTGTGTGCGTGCTCATCGTCAGTGTGTGTGTGCGTTGCATCCGTGTGTGTACTGTACTCACCAGCAGAGTGTGTGTGTGTGTATGTGTGTGTGTGCGCGTGTGTGCATGCTCGCTCATCGTCAGTGTGTGTGTGCGTTGCATCCGTGTGTGTACTGTACTCACCGGCAGAGAGTGTGTGTGTTTGCGTGCTCATCTGTACTCACCAGCAGTGTGTGATGTGTCAGTGACCACAGAGAAGATGTGTTGGAGGATGTCACAGAAGTATGTCTGGTAGAAGCTCTGTGCTGCAGCCTCTTCCTGAGTCACGTTCTGCAGTAGAGTGTAGAGGATCTGAAGACCTGCCACAGGAACATACACAATATATATCATATATATATATACAGGATCTGAAAACCTGCCACGGGAACATACACAATATATATCATATAGTTCGGGCTCTGTGCCGGCCAGTCAAGTCCTTCCACACTTATCTCGACAAACCACTTCTGTATGGACCTCACTTTGTGCACAGGGGCATTGTCATGTTGAAACAGGAAATGTCCTTCCCCAAACTGTTGCCACAAAGATGGAAGCACAGAATGGTCTAGAATGTCATTGTATGCTGTGGGGTTAAGATTTCCCTTCTCTGGAACTAAAGGGTCCGGACCATGAAAAACAGTCCCAGACCATTATTCCTCCTCCACCAAACTTTACAGTTGGCACTATGCATTGGGGTAGGTAGAGTTCTCCTGGCATTTGCCAAACCCAGATTCGTCCGTCGGACTGCCAAATGGTGAACCATGATTCATCACTCCAGAGAACGTGCTTCCACTGCTCGAGAGTCCAATGGCGGATTTACACCTCTCCAGCCGACACTTGGCATTGCGCCACAGCTACGCAATGGAAACCCATTTCATGAAGCTCCCGAAAAGTTATTGTGCCGATGTTGCTTCCAGGGGGAATTTGGAACTTGGTAGTGAGTGTTGTGTGGCCTACCACTTTGCGGCTGAGCCGTTGTTGCTCCTAAACGTTTCCACTTCACAATAACAGCACTTACAGTTGACCGGGGCAGCTCTAGCAGGGCAGAAATCTTACAAACTGACTTGTTGGAAAGGTGTCACCCTATGACGGTGCAACGTTTAAAGTCCCTGAGCTCTTCTGGAATAAGCAATTTCATGAAACGTGTTAAGTGCAGTGTCTGGTTGCTTCTCATTACACACCACAGACCAGCACATATCATTTACATTAACATAAGAATCACTACAAAACTGACCAGCACACCTCTTATATACTGTATTAGGCCCAGCATTTGGAACTTTGGTTTTTACTAGATATGGTTACTATAATCACTACATCCTATGGATTTGGATACCGCTTTAAAAAAAAAGATTTGTAAAGATGTGATCAATACATGTGGATGATTTCATTCATGTGCTGTCATTCGTAAAGGAAAGCACTTGTGTGTGTGTGTCTCTGTGTGTGTGTGTGTGTGTGTGTTCAAGCCTCACCTGTGTCGGCCACGTTCCTCATGGTGTGTTTGAAGGCCCAGATGATGGAGTCCAGCACCAGTTTGAACTGGGCCGGAGGGATGGCCAGGAATGCTGGGAAACAATGGGAGTTGACCGCCTGCAGCAGGTAGAAGAAATGAGTCCTGTGTTCCGGGTACTCCTCAAAGTCCTGGAGGGAGAGAGAGAGACGGGACATATTGATGAGAACCAACCGACAACACTCCATGGAGAGACCACCTACAGTTAGTATGGAAATGGAACACTCCATGGAGAGACCCCCTACAGTTAGTATGGAAATGGAACACTCCATGAAGAGACCCCCTACAGTTAGTATGGAAATGGAACACTCCATGGAGAGAGACCCCCTACAGTTAGTATGGAAATGGAAAACTCCATGGAGAGAGACCCCCTACAGTCAGTATGGAAATGGAACACTCCATGAAGAGACCCCCTACAGTTAGTATGGAAATGGAACACTCCATGAAGAGACCCCCTACAGTTAGTATGGAAATGGAACACTCCATGGAGAGAGACCCCCTACAGTTAGTATGGAAATGGAACACTCCATGAAGAGACCCCCTACAGTTAGTATGGAAATGGAACACTCCATGGAGAGACCCCCTACAGTTAGTATGGAAATGGAACACTCCATGAAGAGAGACCCCCTACAGTTAGTATGGAAATGGTACACTCCATGAAGAGACCCCCTACAGTTAGTATGGAAATGGAACTCTCCATGGAGAGAGACCCCCTACAGTCAGTATGGAAATGGAACACTCCATGGAGAGTGACCCCTACAGTTAGTATGGAAATGGAACACTCCATGGAGAGAGACCCCCTACAGTCAGTATGGAAATGGAACACTCCATGTAGAGAGACCCCCTACAGTCAGTATGGAAATGGAACACTCCATGGAGAGACCACCTACAGTTAGTATGGAAATGGAACACTCCATGGAGAGTGACCCCCTACAGTTAGTATGGAAATGGAACACTCCATGGAGAGTGACCCCCTACAATTAGTATGGAAATGGAACACTCCATGGAGAGAGACCCCCTACAGTCAGTATGGAAATGGAACACTCCATGGAGAGAGACCCCCTACAGTCAGTATGGAAATGGAACCCTCCATGGAGAGTGACCCCCTACAGTTAGTATGGAAATGGAACACTCCATGGAGAGAGACCCCCTACAGTCAGTATGGAAATGGAACCCTCCATGGAGAGTGACCCCCTACAGTTAGTATGGAAATGGAACACTCCATGGAGAGAGACCCCCTACAGTCAGTATGGAAATGGAACACTCCATAGAAAGAGACCCCCTACAGTCAATATGGAAATGGACCACTCCATGGAGAGTGACCCCCTACAGTCAGTATGGAAATGGAACACTCCATGGAGAGAGACCCCCTACAGTCAGTATGGAAATGGAACACTCCATGGAGACAGACCCCCTACAGTCAGTATGGAAATGGAACACTCCATGGAGACAGACCCCCTACAGTCAGTATGGAAATGGAACACTCCATGGAGTGACCCCCTACAGTCAGTATGGAAATGGAACACTCCACGGAGAGACCCCCTACAGTCAGTATGGAAATGGAACACTCCATGGAGACAGACCCCCTACAGTCAGTATGGAAATGGGGGTCTTAGTGAACTACCTCTTTAAATGGACTTATTTTGTTGTCATTTTTCTTTTTTCATAGGATGGTTACAGGTACAAAAACAATCAAATCAATGCATACAAGATAACCCGACCCATTCCCCCCCTCAGTCCCCACCCACCCAGAAACCATGCTTCCTACACCCTCAGATTATGGGATGCCAAGGTCAGATTTGTCCATATTCTGTTCCAGTTAAAGCGTTGTTCAGATTCAATTAGATCTGTAAAATTGACTCTTTTAATGTCTCGTTCAGAATATGAAATTGTGCCTACTATGTCAAGGATTTACAGCCATACTGACATCAACATGTTAAGAGTACATTTTATAAACTATAAAGATGAAAGTTTAGAACAATACCCACTATTAATAATGCTGATACTTACTTTATTGATCATGTTGAGCGTGCACTCGAACACGGCATCGAAGATCTGCGGGATCTCCCCGGTGATGTGTCCGCCCAGCTTGTTGACGATGGTTGCCATGGTGCTGAGGACCTCGGGCTCCCGGGCGGCGGGGACGTTGCGCTGGTAGTCGATGAGAACGGCGTCGAGCAGCGGCGGAACAAAGTTCTCCCCCACCTGGAAGGAAGGAACACCGGACGGATCAACGGACGGGACACCGAACGGATCAACGGACGGGACACCGAACGGATCACCAGACGGGACACCGAACGGATCACCGGACGGATCAACGGACGGATCAACGGACAGATCAACGGACGGATCAACGGACGGATCAACGGACGGATCAACGGACAGATCAACGGACAGATCAACGGACAGATCAACGGACGGATCAACGGACGGATCAACGGGCGGATCAACGGGCGGATCAACGGACGGATCAACGGACGGATCAACGGACAGATCAACGGACAGATCAACGGACAGATCAACGCGGCAGAGGGAGGAATGTTGTTATGTTCTCACCTGGTTACTATAGGAACAGGACTGAGGTCAGTGTGTGTGTGGTTACTGTAGGAACAGGACTGAGGTCAGTGTGTGTGTGGTTACTATAGGAACAGGACTGAGGTCAGTGTGTGTGTGGTTACTGTAGGAACAGGACTGAGGTCAGTGTGTGTGTGGTTACTGTAGGAACAGGACTGAGGTCAGTGTGTGTGTGGTTACTATAGGAACAGGACTGAGGTCAGTGTGTGTGTGGTTACTGTAGGAACAGGACTGAGGTCAGTGTGTGTGTGGTTACTGTAGGAACAGGACTGAGGTCAGTGTGTGTGTGGTTACTATAGGAACAGGACTGAGGTCAGTGTGTGTGTGGTTACTATAGGAACAGGACTGAGGTCAGTGTGTGTGTGGTTACTATAGGAACAGGACTGAGGTCAGTGTGTGTGTGGTTACTGTAGGAACAGGACTGAGGTCAGTGTGTGTGTGGTTACTATAGGAACAGGACTGAGGTCAGTGTGTGTGTGGTTACTATAGGAACAGGACTGAGGTCAGTGTGTGTGTGGTTACTATAGGAACAGGACTGAGGTCAGTGTGTGTGTGGTTACTATAGGAACAGGACTGAGGTCAGTGTGTGTGTGGTTACTGTAGGACAGGACTGAGGTCAGTGTGTGTGTGGTTACTATAGGAACAGGACTGAGGTCAGTGTGTGTGTGGTTACTGTAGGAACAGGACTGAGGTCAGTGTGTGTGTGTGGTTACTATAGGAACAGGACTGAGGTCAGTGTGTGTGTGGTTACTGTAGGAACAGGACTGAGGTCAGTGTGTGTGTGGTTACTGTAGGAACAGGACTGAGGTCAGTGTGTGTGTGGTTACTATAGGAACAGGACTGAGGTCAGTGTGTGTGTGGTTACTGTAGGAACAGGACTGAGGTCAGTGTGTGTGTGGTTACTATAGGAACAGGACTGAGGTCAGTGTGTGTGTGGTTACTGTAGGAACAGGACTGAGGTCAGTGTGTGTGTGGTTACTGTAGGACAGGACTGAGGTCAGTGTGTGTGTGGTTACTGTAGGAACAGGACTGAGGTCAGTGTGTGTGTGTGTGTGTTACTAAGTGACCAACACGGTTGTCTTTCAAACTCTTTAAGGGGAGAGAGTTTCCCAATCCATTCCTAGAGTACACACAGGACTGACACGTACTGCTTTAAACAGTCAGGTTGGACAGTCTAGGGTGGAGACGTCTTTTCTGACTAGTACCAATATATCCTGATACATGTAGTACCAATATATCCTGATACATGTAGTACCAATATATCCTGATACATGTAGTACCAATATATCCTCATATATGTAGTACCAATATATCATGATACATGTAGTACCAATATATCCTGATATATGTAGTACCAATATATCCTGATACATGTAGGACCAATATATCCTGATACATGTAGGACCAATATATCCTGATATATGTAGTACCAATATATCCTGATACATGTAGTACCAATATATCCTGATACATGTAGTACCAATATATCCTGATACATGTAGTACCAATATATCCTGATACATGTAGTACCAATATATCCTGATACATGTAGTACCAATATATCCTGATACATGTAGTACCAATATATCCTGATACATGTAGTACCAATATATCCTGATATATGTAGTACCAATATATCCTGATACATGTAGTACCAATATATCCTGATACATGTAGTACCAATATATCCTGATACATGTAGTACCAATATATCCTGATACATGTAGTACCAATATATCCTGATACATGTAGTACCAATATATCCTGATACATGTAGTACCAATATATCCTGATACATGTAGTACCAATATATCCTGATACATGTAGTACCAATATATCCTGATACATGTAGTACCAATATATCCTGATACATGTAGTACCAATATATCCTGATACATGTAGTACCAATATATCCTGATATATGTAGTACCAATATATCCTGATACATGTAGTACCAATATATCCTGATATACAGTTTAAGTCGGATGTTTACATACACCTTGGCCAAATACATTTCAACTCAGTTTTTCACAATTCCTGACATTTAATCCTAGTCAGAATTTCCTATTTTAGGTCAAGAAGGATCACCACTATTTTAAGAATGTGAAATGTCAGAATAATAGTAGAGAGAATGATTTATTTCAGCTTTTATTTTTTTCATCACATTCCCAGTGGGTCAGAAGTTTACATACACTCAATTAGTATTTGGTAGCATTGCCTAAACATTGTTTAACTTGGGTCAGAGGTTTGTGTAGCCTTCCACAAGCTTCCCACAATAAATTGGGTGAATTTATGCCCATTCCTCCTGACAGACCTGGTGTAACTGAGTCAGGTTTGTAGGCCTCCTTGCTCGGACACACGCCTTTTCAGTTCTGCCCTCAAATGTTCTATAGGATTGAGGTCAGGGCTTTGTGATGGCCACTCCAACACTTTGACTTTGTTGTCCTTAAGCCATTTTGCAACAACTTTGGAAGCATGCTTGGGGTCATTGTTCATTTGGAAGACCCATTTGCGACCAAGCTTTAACTTCCTGACTGATGTCTTGAGATGTTGCTTCAATATATCCACATAATTTTCCTCCTCCTGATGCCATCTATTTGTGAAGTGCACCAGCCCCTCCTGCAGCAAAGCACCCCCACAACATGATGCTGCCACCCCCGTGCTTCACGGTTGGGATGGTGTTCTTCGGCTTGCAAGCCTCCACATTTTTGGTTCATCAGACCAGAGGAGATTTCTCCAAAAAGTACGATCTTTGTCCCCATGTGCAGTTGCAAACCGTAGTCTGACTTTTTTTATGGTGGTTTTGGAGCCGTGGCTTCTTCCTTGCTGAGCGGCCTTTCAGGTTATGTCGATATAGGACTCGTATTACTGTGGATATAGATACCTGTTTCCTCCAGCATCTTCACACGGTCCTTTGCTGTTGTTCTTGGATTGATTTGCACTTTTCGCACCAAAGTACGTTCATCTCTAGGAGACAGAACGCGTCTCCTTCCTGAGCGGTATGACGGCTGCGTGGTCCCATGGTGTTTATACTTGCGTACTATTGTTTGTACAGATGAACGTGGTACATTCAGGCATTTGGAAATTGTTCCCAAAGATGAACCAGACTTGTGGAGATCTACACATTTTTCTCTGAGGTCTTGGTTGATTTCTTTTGATTTTCCCATGATGTCAAGCAAAGAGGCACTTAGTTTGAAGGTAGGCCTTGAAATACATCCACACGTACACCTCCAATTGACTCAAATTATGATAATTAGCATATCAGAAGCTTCTAAAGCCATGACATCATTTTCTGGAATTTTCCAAGCTGTTTAAAGGGACAGTCAACTTAGTGTATGTAAACTTCTGACCCGCTGGAATTGTGATACAGTGAATTATAAGTTAAATAATATGTCTGTAAACAATTGTTGGAAAAATTACTTGTGTCATGCACAAAGTAGATGTCCTAACTGACTTGCCAGAACTATAGTTTGTTAACATTTGTGGAATGGTTGAAAAAAAGGACTCAAACCTAAGTGTGTGTAAACTTCTGACTTCAACTGTATGTAGTAACAATATATCCTGATATATGTAGTACCAATATCTTCCTGTCAGATGTGTATATATCTGATATATGTAGTACCAATATCTTCCTGTCAGATCTGTATATATCTGATATAAGTAGCACCAATATCTTCCTGTCAGATGTGTATATATCTGATATGTAGTACCAATATCTTCCTGTCAGATGTGTATATATCCTGATATATGTAGTACCAATATCTTCCTGTCAGATGTGTATATATCCTGATATATGTAGTACCAATATCTTCATGTCAGATGTGTATATATCTGATATATGTTGTACCAATATCTTCCTGTCAGATGTGTATATATCTGATATATGTAGCACCAATATCTTCCTGTCAGATGTGTATATATCCTGATATATGTAGCACCAATATCTTCCTGTCAGATGTGTATATATCCTGATATATGTAGTACCAATATCTTCCTGTCAGATGTGTATATATCCTGATATATGTAGTACCAATATCTTCATGTCAGATGTGTATATATCTGATATATGTAGTACCAATATCTTCCTGTCAGATGTGTATATATCCTGATATATGTAGTACGAATATCTTCCTGTCAGATGTGTATATATATCTGTATCTCACCATCTGTGGATCGCTGGATCTGCTAACCCAGCCGGAGATGAGTTTGAGCGTCTCTCTTTTCACCGTCCTCATACTTCTGATCAGGGGCTGTTTCGTCACCATCTCTCCTGAAACACACAGCGCCAAGAGAATAGACGCATGAGGAAAGGACACACCGCAAAGAGAATAGACGCATGAGGACAGGACACACCACCAAGAGAATAGACGCATGAAGAGAGGATACACCGCCAAGAGAATAGACGCATGACGACAGGACACACCACCAAGAGAATAGACGCATGACGACAGGACACACCGCAAAGAGAACAGACGCATGAGGACAGGACACACCGCAAAGAGAACAGAGGCATGAGGAAAGGACACACCGCAAAGAGAATAGACGCATGACGACAGGACACACCGCAAAGAGAACAGACGCATGACGACAGGACACACCGCAAAGAGAACAGACGCATGAGGAAAGGACACACCGCAAAGAGAACAGAGGCATGAGGAAAGGACACACCGCAAAGAGAATAGACGCATGAGGACAGGACACACCACCAAGAGAATAGACGCATGAGGAGAGGATACACCGCCAAGAGAATAGACGCATGACGACAGGACACACCACCAAGAGAATAGACGCATGACGACAGGACACACCGCAAAGAGAACAGACGCATGAGGACAGGACACACCGCAAAGAGAACAGAGGCATGAGGAAAGGACACACCGCAAAGAGAATAGACGCATGAGGAGAGGACACACCACCAACAGAAGAGACGCATGAGGACAGGACACACCACAAAGAGAATAGACGCATGAGGAAAGGACACCGCAAAGAGAACAGAGGCATGAGGAAAGGACACACCGCAAAGAGAATAGACGCATGAGGAGAGGACACACCACCAACAGAAGAGACGCATGAGGACAGGACACACCACAAAGAGAATAGACGCATGAGGAGAGGACACACCGCCAACAGAAGAGACGCATGAGGACAGGACACACCACAAAGAGAATAGACGCATGAGGAGAGGACACACACACAGCCCCCAGCCCAGCCCACCCCATCCCCCCACTGACCGTTGGTCTGGATGGCTGCGGAGATGTTTTCGCTGAGGCACTTGTAGACGTTGAGCATGTCCAGATAAATGCGTCCTAACTGGATAACGAAGGGGTGTCCCACAGCCTTACAGGCCCGGACGTTGGTCTTCAGGATGCTGCCGAGCTGCTTCACCGTCTCTGGGTCCTTCAGAATGTCCACGTTCTAACAGAGGGGAGTCAACCAATCACATGTCATTTATAAAGCCCTTTTTACATCAGCAGATGTCATAAAGCGCTGTACAGAAACCCAGCCGAAAACCAGAAACAGCAAGCAATGCAGATGTAGAAGCACGGTGTCTAGGATAAACTCCCTGGAAAGCAGGAACCTAGGAAGAAACCTAGAGAGGAACCAGGCTCCGAGGGGTGGCCAGTCCTCTCCTGGCTGTACTGGGTAGAGATTTAAGAGAAGGGTACTTTAGTGATCATCAGACTGAGACTACAGGTCTTTGACTGCTGGAAAGGGGTACTACTACAGGTCTGACTATAGGAAAGAGGTACTACTACAGGTCTTTGACTACAGGAAAGGGGTACTACTACAGGTCTGACTACAGGAAAGGGGTAGCTACTAGAGGTCTGACTACAGGAAAGGGGTAGCTACTACAGGTCTGACTACAGGAAAGGGGTAGCTACTAGAGGTCTGACTACAGGAAAGGGGTAGCTACTACAGGTCTGACTACAGGAAAGGGGTAGCTACTAGAGGTCTTTGACTACAGGAAAGGGGTAGCTACTACAGGTCTGACTACAGGAAAGGGGTACTACTACAGGTCTGACTACAGGAAAGGGGTAGCTACTAGAGGTCTTTGACTACAGGAAAGGGGTAGCTACTACAGGTCTGACTGCAGGAAAGGGGTAGCTACTAGAGGTCTTTGACCGCAGGAAAGGGGTAGCTACTACAGGTATTTGACTATAGGAAAGGGGTAGCTACTACAGGTCTGACTACAGGAAAGGGGTACTACTACAGGTCTGACTATAGGAAAGAGGTACTACTACAGGTCTGACTATAGGAAAGAGGTACTACTACAGGTCTGACTATAGGAAAGAGGTAGCTACTACAGGTCTGACTATAGGAAAGAGGTAGCTACTACAGGTCTGACTATAGGAAAGAGGTAGCTACTAGAGGTATTTGACTATAGGAAAGAGGTAGCTACTAGAGGTCTGACTATAGGAAAGAGGTAGCTACTAGAGGTCTGACTATAGGAAAGAGGTAGCTACTAGAGGTCTGACTATAGGAAAGAGGTAGCTACTACAGGTCTGACTATAGGAAAGAGGTAGCTACTACAGGTCTGACTACAGGAAAGAGGTAGCTACTACAGGCCTGACTACAGGAAAGGGGTACTACTACAGGTATTTGCCTACAGGAAAGGGGTGCTACTACAGGTCTTTGACTATAGGAAAGGGGTACTACTACAGGTCTGACTACAGGAAAGGGGTACTACTACAGGTCTTTGACTATAGGAAAGGGGTACTACTACAGGTCGGACTATAGGAAAGGGGTACTACTACATGTCTTTGACAACAGGAAAGGGGTAGCTACTACAGGTCTGACTACAGGAAAGGGGTACTACTACAGGTCTGACTACAGGAAAGGGGTACTACTACAGGTCTGACTACAGGAAAGGGGTACTACTACAGGTATTTGCCTACAGGAAAGGGGTGCTACTACAGGTATTTGACTATAGGAAAGGGGTACTACTACAGGTCTGACTACAGGAAAGGGGTTCTACTACAGGTCTTTGGCTATAGGAAAGGGGTACTACTACAGGCCTGACTACAGGAAAGGGGTACTGCTACAGGTCTGACTACAGGAAAGGGGTACTGCTACAGGTCTGACTACAGGAAAGGGGTACTACTACAGGTCTGACTATAGGAAAGGGGTACTACTACAGGTCTGACTACAGGAAAGGGGTACTACTACAGGTATTTGACTGCAGGAAAGGGGTACTACTACAGGTATTTGACTGCAGGAAAGGGGTACTACTACAGGTATGACTACAGGAAAGGGGTACTACTACAGGTCTGACTATAGGAAAGGGGTACTACTACAGGTCTGACTACAGGAAAGGGGTACTACTACAGGTATTTGACTGCAGGAAAGGGGTACTACTACAGGTATTTGACTGCAGGAAAGGGGTACTACTACAGGTCTGACTACAGGAAAGGGGTAGCTACTACAGGTCTTTGACTGCAGGAAAGGGGTACTACTACAGGTCTGACTACAGGAAAAGGGTACTACTACAGGTCTGACTATAGGAAAGGGGTACTACTACAGGTCTTTGACTATAGGAAAGGGGTACTACTACAGGTCTGACTACAGGAAAGGGGTACTACTACAGGTCTGACTACAGGAAAGGGGTACTACTACAGGTCTGACTACAGGAAAGGGGTACTGCTATTACAGGTCTGACTACAGGAAAGGGGTACTACTACAGGCCTGACTACAGGAAAGGGGTACTACTACAGGTCTGACTACAGGAAAGGGGTACTACTACAGGTCTGACTACAGGAAAGGGGAACTACTACAGGTCTGACTACAGGAAAGGGGCACTACTACAGGTCTGACTACAGGAAAGGGGTACTACTACAGGTCTTACTACAGGAAAGGGGTAGCTACTACAGGTCTGACTACAGGAAAGGGGTAGCTACTACAGGTCTGACTACAGGAAAGGGGTACTACTACAGGTCTGACTACAGGAAAGGGGTACTACTACAGGTCTGACTACAGGAAAGGGGTACTGCTATTACAGGTCTGACTACAGGAAAGGGGTACTACTACAGGCCTGACTACAGGAAAGGGGTACTACTACAGGTCTGACTACAGGAAAGGGGTACTACTACAGGTCTGACTACAGGAAAGGGGAACTACTACAGGTCTGACTACAGGAAAGGGGAACTACTACAGGTCTGACTACAGGAAAGGGGCACTACTACAGGTCTGACTACAGGAAAGGGGTACTACTACAGGTCTGACTACAGGAAAGGGGTACTACTACAGGTCTTACTACAGGAAAGGGGTAGCTACTACAGGTCTGACTACAGGAAAGGGGTAGCTACTACAGGTCTGACTACAGGAAAGGGGTACTACTACAGGTATTTGCCTACAGGAAAGGGGTACTACTACAGGTCTGACTACAGGAAAGGGGTACTACTACAGGTCTGACTACAGGAAAGGGGTACTACTACCGGTCTGACTATAGGAAAGGGGTAGCTACTACAGGTCTTTGACTACAGGAAAGGGGTACTACTACAGGTCTGACTACAGGAAAGGGGTACTACTACAGGTCTTACTACAGGAAAGGGGTACTACTACAGGTCGTTGACTACAGGAAAAGGATAGCTACTACAGGTCTGACTATAGGAAAGGGGTAGCTACTACAGTTCTTACTACAGGAAAGGGGTACTACTACAGGTCTGACTACAGGAAAGGGGTACTACTACAGGTCTTACTACAGGAAAGGGGTACTACTACAGGTCTTTGACTACAGGAAAAGGATAGCTACTACAGGTCTGACTACAGGAAAGGGGTACTACTACAGGTATGACTACAGGAAAGGGGTACTACTACAGGTCTGACTACAGGAAAGGGGTACTACTACAGGTCTGACTATAGGAAAGGGGTAGCTACTACAGGTCTTTGACTACAGGAAAGGGGTACTACTACAGGTCTGACTACAGGAAAGGGGTACTACTACAGGTCTGACTACAGGAAAGGGGTACTACTACAGGTCTGACTACAGGAAAGGGGTACTACTACCGGTGTGACTATAGGAAAGGGGTAGCTACTACAGGTCTTTGACTACAGGAAAGGGGTACTACTACAGGTCTTACTACAGGAAAGGGGTACTACTACAGGTCTTACTACAGGAAAGGGGTACTACTACAGGTCTGACTACAGGAAAGGGGTACTACTACAGGTCTTTCTGTGACCTGGTGTTCTCCAGCAGCTGAACTCATGTACATAGCAGTCCTGACATGGGTTTCAATCAGACACACTGCTCTTCAGGACAACTCTCTCCCTCCATCCTGTCTTACTCACTGTCCTATCCAGTCACCTTCTCACTGGGGGGGTTTGACCTTAGTTACAAAACATGTACAAAATATGAAAGAAGTGTGAAATGAATGATCACAGAGTGACTAGATTCATTATTACAGGAGTGACTAGATTCATTATTACAGGAGTGACTAGATTCATTACTACAGGAGTGACTAGATTCATTATTACCGGAGTGACTAGATTCATTATTACAGGAGTGACTAGATTCATTATTACAGGAGTGACTAGATTCATTATTACAGGATTGACTAGATTCATTACTAAAGGAGTGACTAGATTCATTACTACAGGAGTGACTAGATTCATTATTACAGGAGTGGCTAGATTCATTACTACAGGAGTGACTAGATTCATTATTACAGGAGTGGCTAGATTCATTATTACAGGAGTGACTAGATTCATTATTACCGGAGTGACTAGATTCATTACTACAGGAGTGACTAGATTCATTATTACAGGAGTGGCTAGATTCATTATTACAGGAGTGACTAGATTCATTATTACAGGGGTGACTAGATTCATTATTACAGGAGTGACTAGATTCATTATTACAGGAGTGACTAGATTCATTATTACAGGAGTGACTAGATTCATTACTACAGGGGTGGCTAGATTCATTATTACAGGGGTGACTAGATTCATTATTACAGGAGTGACTAGATTCATTATTACAGGAGTGACTAGATTCATTATTACAGGGGTGACTAGATTCATTATTACAGGGGTGACTAGATTCATTATTACAGGAGTGACTAGGTTCATTATTACAGGGGTGACTAGATTCATTATTACAGGAGTGACTAGATTCATTACCACAGGGGTGACTAGATTCATTACTACAGGAGTGACGTACCTTGGTGGCCTGTTGAATGATGCTGTCCCACACCTGGTTAGGTAGTAACATGTATTTCTCTATGATATGCTCTTGTACTGCCTGGTCTGTCTGGGCTCCGATCATGTATCCCACGGCCTCGTAGAACGTATGGACCTGCACAACACACACAGGAGACCCAGAACATATAGATACACAAATACTAGATTCTGCTCTGAGTCAGCGTGATGCTTCTCAGTACAGAGATAGATACACAAATACTAGATTCTGCTCTGAGTCAGCGTGATGCTTCTCAGTAGACATAGAGATAGATACACAAATACTAGATTCTGCTCTGAGTCAGCGTGATGCTTCTCAGTAGACATAGAGATAGATACACAAATACTAGATTCTGCTCTGAGTCAGCGTGATGCTTCTCAGTAGACATAGAGATCAAGTCCCATCTAGTCAGTGTGTTTCTACAGCTTGGAACGTACACACCAACATAACATCAGCACTGAGGGATGGTCAAGGTTTGTAACTTTTGTCAGCGTTAGTTATAATGAACACAGATACAAGAAACAGAGAAAGACAATCTGGGTTTTATTGGTTAGACTGGAAATGTTCAAATGTTCTGAATCCCAGAGCTTTTTCAGTAGACATGACAGAGTCCTCTCTACTCAATCCATTTCTACAGCTTGGTGTGTGTTTGAACCCATTTCAACATGCCCTAATACACGCCTTTTAGTTTGGGCTGAGTGAATGACAGGTATAATCCTCTCTAGTCAGCGCATTTCTAGGGCCTGAGGCTGACCTGTCTGTTGGGGTTAAAGGTCATGATGTTGTTGAGGATCTCGTAGCACGTGTGTGTGTGTACCTGTTGTGGCTGCAGGTCACAGTGTGTGTGTGTGTGTGTGTGTGTGTGTGTACCTGCTGTGGCTGCAGGTCACAGATGATGGTGTTGATGTTGTTGAGGATCTCGTCGATGAAGGGCATCACCTCGCCCACCTGCACCTGGACAAAATGGCGACGGCACTTCTGGGCGATCTTGATGAAAGTGTCACACGCCATATCCTGTACCCCATCATGGGTCTCTGAGAGGGGGAGGGGGGTGAGACAGGCTGGATAACACACACATCTTACCTCTGAACACCAGGCACACAGACAGTTAGTTCTCTCACCTCTGGACACCAGGCACACAGACAGTTAGTTCTCTCACCTCTGGACACCAGGCACACAGACAGTTAGTTAGTTCTCTCACCTCTGTACACCAGGCACACAGACAGTTAGTTAGTTCTCTCACCTCTGTACACCAGGCACACAGACAGTTAGTTCTCTCACCTCTGTACACCAGGCACACAGACAGTTAGTTAGTTCTCTCACCTCTGTACACCAGGCACACAGACAGTTAGTTATCTCACCTCTGTACACAGACAGTTAGTTCTCTCACCTCTGTACACCAGGCACACAGACAGTTAGTTCTCTCACCTCTGCACACAGACAGTTAGTTCTCTCACCGTGCATGAACTCAAAGAGTTTGTTGACCACGGTCTTGAGGAACTTCCAGTGGGCTCTGAGGAAGCGAGGGTACTGGCCCACGATGTACATGATATTGGAGGCAATGATGGCCTTATTGTCCTTTCCCCTCTTCTGTTCACATAGACCCAGCAGATCCTACACACACACACACAAACACACACACACACACACCAGTTAGACAGATGGATAACAGAGAGCCTTTGGACAATAGATGAGCTATATGTTCATCCTTGAGGTCCAGAGAGGCAGCACATCTTCCCCCCCTGCACCTCCTGCATCTCTGTCACATTGTCCATCAGCTCAACTAAATATCCACCAAACAAACTCCCATTCTCCTGAAGAGAAAGATGCTGCTCAACATTCTCCTGAAGAGAAAGATGTTGCTCAACATTCTAAAGAGAAAGATGCTGCTCAACATTCTCCTGAAGAGAAAGATGTTGCTCAACATTCTAAAGAGAAAGATGCTGCTCAACATTCTCCTGAAGAGAAAGATGCTGCTCAACATTCTCCTGAAGAGAAAGATGCTGCTCAACATTCTCCCGAAGAGAAAGATGCTGCTCAACATTCTCCTGAAGAGAAAGATGCTGCTCAACATTGTCCTAAAGAGAAAGATGCTGCTCAACATAGTCCTAAAGAGAAAGATGCTGCTCAACATTCTAAAGAGAAAGATGCTGCTCAACATTGTCCTAAAGAGAAAGATGCTGCTCAACATTGTCCTAAAGAGAAAGATGCTGTTCAACATTCTAAAGAGAAAGATGCTGCTCAACATTCTCCTCCTGAAGAGAAAGATGCTGCTCAACATTCTCCGAAAGAGAAAGATGCTGCTCAACATTCTAAAGAAAAAGATGCTGCTCAACATTCTAAAGAGAAAGATGCTGCTCAACATTGTCCTAAAGAGAAAGATGCTGCTCAACATTGTCCTAAAGAGAAATGCTGCTCAACATTATCCTAAAGAGAAAGATGCTGCTCAACATTGTCCTAAAGAGAAAGATGCTGCTCAACATTGTCCTAAAGAGAAAGATGCTGCTCAACATTCTAAAGAGAAAGATGCTGCTCAACATTCTAAAGAGAAAGATGCTGCTCAACATTGTCCAAAAGAGAAAGATACTGCTCAACATTGTCCTAAAGAGAAAGATGCTGCTCAACATTGTCCTAAAGAGAAAGATGCTGCTCAACATTGTCCTAAAGAGAAAGATGCTGCTCAACATTGTCCTAAAGAGAAAGATGCTGCTCAACATTCTAAAGAGAAAGATGCTGCTCAACATGGTCCAAAAGAGAAAGATACTGCTCAACATTCTCCTAAAGAGAAAGATGCTGTTCAACATTCTCCTAAAGAGAAAGATGCTGCTCAACATTCTCCTGAAGAGAAAGATGCTGCTCAACATTCTCCTGAAGAGAAAGATGCTGCTCAACATTCTCCTGAAGAGAAAGATACTGCTCAACATTCTAAAGAGAAAGATGCTGCTCAACATTCTCCTGAAGAGAAAGATGCTGCTCAACATTCTAAAGAGAAAGATGCTGCTCAACATTCTCCCGAAGAGAAAGATGCTGCTCAACATTCTAAAGAGAAAGATGCTGCTCAACATTCTCCTGAAGAGAAAGATGCTGCTCAACATTCTAAAGAGAAAGATGCTGCTCAACATTCTCCCGAAGATAAAGATGCTGCTCAACATTCTCCTGAAGAGAAAGATGCTGCTCAACATTCTCCTGAAGAGAAAGATGCTGCTCAACATTCTCCTAAAGCCTTCTGGTCATCAACCCTCTACATGAATCCCATTTTACTCTCTCCGTTATAGCGTTATACTTGTCCCTAGGTGGCCTCCGTACCTTGATGACGGTGACCAGGAACCTCTTCTCGTCCTCTTCGTGCATGGCTCCACTGATGGACCCTATAGCCCAGCACAGTGTGTTGAGGTTCTTCCAGGACCACTCTGTTCCGTTCACCTGGTTATGAAGCTTCTCTGTCATTATACGCTCCGTGTCTGCATAGTCCAGGTGGGTCAGGTACACTAGAGAGAGAGAGCCAGAGAGGGAGAGAGACAGAGACAGAGGGAGAGAGAGACAGAGAGGGAGAGAGACAGACAGAGGGAGAGACAGAGAGAGAGACAGAGAGACAGAGACAGAGGGAGAGAGAGACAGAGAGGGAGAGACAGAGACAGAGAGAGAGGGAGAGAGAGACAGAGGGAGAGAGCCAGAGAGGGAGAGAGACAGAGACAGAGAGAGAGAGAGGGAGAGAGAGACAGAGAGAGACAGAGAGACAGAGAGACAGAGAGAGAGAGAGAGGGAGAGAGAGACAGAGAGAGACAGAGACAGAGAGACAGAGAGAGAGGAGACGATCAGAGAGTTTAGAGTGTAGATCAAGTCAATAGACTAGGGTCCTTAATGAATATGTAGTGGTGCTGTACAGTGATGTGATGTCCACAAAGGAAACTGACAATCAGTCTAAATGTAGAAAGTCACACATAACTATTCCACCTGCTATATCTGCTTCACCCCCACACACACACACACACACACACACACGTGTGACGTACCCAGTGTCTCTCTCATGTTCTTGTAGAGGTTGATGGAGTCTGTGTCCTTCATGAACTCTCGTACCACCTCTCCCTGGTCGTTCTCCACCACCAGCACCTCCTCCGGCTTGGCCATGCGGCTCACCATCAGCAGACGCACCTGTTACCAACATCAACAGCCGTCAAGACACACAGAGAGAAACACAGACACACAGAGAGAGACACACAGACACACAGAGAGAGACACACAGACACACAGAAAGAGACACACAGACACACACAGAGAGAAACACAGACACACAGAGAGAGACACACAGAGAGAAACACAGACACACAGAGAGAGACACAGACACACAGAGAGAGACACAGACACACAGAGAGAGAGACACAGACACACAGAGAGAGAGACACAGAGAGAGACACACAGACACACAGAGAGAGAGACACAGACACACAGAGAGAAACACAGAGAGAGACACACAGACACACAGAGAGAGAGACACAGAGAGAGACACACAGACACACAGAGAGAGACACACAGACACACAGAGAGAAACACAGACACACAGAGAGAGACACACAGACACACAGAGAGAGACACACAGAGAGAGACACAGACACACAGAGAGAGAAACACAGACACACAGAGAGAGACACAGACACACAGAGAGAGAGACACAGACACACAGAGAGAGAGACACAGACACACAGAGAGAGAGACACAGACACACAGAGAGAGAGACACAGACACACAGAGAGAGACACAGACACACAGAGAGAGACACAGACACACAGACGGAGACACAGAGAGACACACAGACACACACTGACTACACACACACACACACACACACACAAAAACACTTCATGCCAACAAATTCTCTGGACCACACACTCTGACCATGTGCCAACAAATTCTCTCCCTCTCGCTCACTCTCACATACACACTGTGACCCCCAGAGAGCAAGAGTGTGTGTGTGTGTGTGTGTCAGTCTGTCAGCCAGTCAGTCCGGCCTGTCTGTCCGTCTGTCTGTCTGGTCACCTTGGAGAGTACAGGCAGGTAGAGCTGTCTGCGAGGAGGGACATCAAAGTGTTGTGATCCAGACAGCAGGGGGGAGGTGGAGGTGGAGAAGGGACTCTCCCTGTAAAGCTCTGCAGCCAGATGGTTCCAGTACTCCAGACAGATCTTAAAGATCTCTGTCTCCTCCACCTCAGACACCAGCAGCATGTAGTGGAGAGCCTGGAGGAGAGGAGAGACAGGAGGAGAGGGAGGAGGAGAGGAGAGAGAGAGAGGGGGAGGAGAGGAGAGAGAGGAGTAGAGAGAGGGGAGGAGAGGAGGGGGAGGAGGAGAGGAGGTGGGGAGAGAGAGGAGTAGAGAGGGGGAGGAGGAGAGAGAGGAGGATAGAGAGGGGGAAGGGGGAGAGAGAGAGAGGAGGAGAGGAAGGGGGAGAGAGAGGAGAAGGGGAGGTGGGAGGAGAGGAGTTGAGAGAGGAGGAGGAGGAGAGAGAGGAGGAGAGAGAGAGGAGGAGAGGGGGAGGAGGGAGAGAGAGAGAGAGGAGGTGGGGGGGAGGGGAGAGGAAGGGGGAGAGAGAGGGGGAGGAGGGAGGGGTTACTGTTTAATTTGAAGGATCTGTTTTGTATATTTAGTGTTTAGTGTTTTTCATAACAGCCCTCGTGAGTTTCCAACCTCACCTGCATTAACTTGGACTTAATAGTTGTAAAGAAACCCAGGCCTTTTCCCACCCAGTCCCAGGATGTAACCATGTCCCACCCAGTCCCAGGATGTAACCATGTCCCACCCAGTCCCAGGATGTAACCATGTCCCACCCAGTCCCAGGATGTAACCATGTCCCACCCAGTCCCAGGATGTAACCATGTCCTCTTCTTCTCCACTATGTCTCACCCAGGATGTAACCATGTCCTCTTCTTCTCCACCATGTCCCACCCAGTCCCAGGATGTAACCATGTCCTCTTCTTCTCCACTATGTCCCACCCAGTCCCAGGATGTAACCATGTCCCACCCAGTCCCAGGATGTAACCATGTCCCACCCAGTCCCAGGATGTAACCATGTCCTCTTCTTCTCCACTATGTCCCACCCAGGATGTAACCATGTCCTCTTCTTCTCCACTATGTCCCACCCAGTCCCAGGATGTAACCATGTCCTCTTCTTCTCCACTATGTCCCACCCAGTCCCAGGATGTAACCATGTCCTCTACTTCTCCACTATGTCCCACCCAGTCCCAGGATGTAACCATGTCCTCTTCTTCTCCACTATGTCCCACCCAGTCCCAGGATGTAACCATGTCCTCTTCTTCTCCACTATGTCCCACCCAGTCCCAGGATGTAACCATGTCCTCTTCTTCTCCACTATGTCCCAGGATGTAACCATGTCCTCTTCTTCTCCACTATGTCCCACCCAGTCCCAGGATGTAACCATGTCCCACCCAGTCCCAGGATGTAACCATGTCCTCTTCTTCTCCACCATGTCCCACCCAGTCCCAGGATGTAACCATGTCCCACCCAGTCCCAGGATGTAACCATGTCCCACCCAGTCCCAGGATGTAACCATGTCCTCTTCTTCTCCACCATGTCCCACCCAGTCCCAGGATGTAACCATGTCCTCTTCTTCTCCACTATGTCCCACCCAGTCCCAGGATGTAACCATGTCCCACCCAGTCCCAGGATGTAACCATGTCCCACCCAGTCCCAGGATGTAACCATGTCCTCTACTTCTCCACTATGTCCCACCCAGTCCCAGGATGTAACCATGTCCTCTACTTCTCCACTATGTCCCACCCAGTCCCAGGATGTAACCATGTCCTCTTCTTCTCCACTATGTCCCACCCAGTCCCAGGATGTAACCATGTCCCACCCAGTCCCAGGATGTAACCAGTGGGCTTGAATCAACTAAGCCCAGCAGCGTTCAGGAAATGAGAAAAGAGTCATTTTGTGAGAAACTGCTGCGGTATGTTTCTCACCTCCATCAGTGTCTCTCGGAGGTTGGGCCTCTTCTCGATGAGCTGACCGTGCTCCTTCAGGAAGGTGCAGAGGAACAGGCTGAGGTTCTGGATGAAGTTCTGTTCGTCATCCTTACCGTTGGAGTACGCCAGACGAATGTTGGTGTTCAGGGGAAGCATCTGGGGGGGAGAATAGGAATGGATGATTGACTAGACAGTCTGTGTGTGTTACATCTGGGGGGAATAGGAATGGATGATTGACTAGACAGTCTGTGTGTGTGTGTGTGTGTGTGTTACATCTGGGGGGGAGAATAGGAATGGATGATTGACTAGACAGTCTCTGTGTGTGTGTGTGTGTTACATCTGGGGGGGGAATAGGAATGGATGATTGACTGGACAGTCTGTGTGTGTGTGTGTTACATCTGGGGGGAGGGGGAGAATAGGAATGGATGATTGACTGGACAGTCTGTGTGTGTGTGTGTTACATCTGGGGAGGGAGACGGAGAATAGGAATGGATGATTGACTGGACAGTCTGTGTGTGTGTGTGTGTGTGTGTTACATCTGGGGAGGGAGACGGAGAATAGGAATGGATGATTGACTGGACAGTCTGTGTGTGTGTGTGTGTGTTACATCTGGGGGGGAGACGGAGAATAGGAATGGATGATTGACTGGACAGTCTGTGTGTGTGTGTGTGTTACATCTGGGGAGGGAGACGGAGAATAGGAATGGATGATTGACTGGACAGTCTGTGTGTGTGTGTGTGTTACATCTGGGGAGGGAGACGGAGAATAGGAATGGATGATTGACTGGACAGTCTGTGTGTGTGTGTGTGTGTTACATCTGGGGAGGGAGACGGAGAATAGGAATGGATGATTGACTGGACAGTCTGTGTGTGTGTGTGTGTGTGTGTTACATCTGGGGGGGGGGGGGGGGGGGAATAGGAATGGATGATTGACTGGACAGTCTGTGTGTGTGTGTGTGTGTTACATCTGGGGAGGGAGACGGAGAATAGGAATGGATGATTGACTGGACAGTCTGTGTGTGTGTGTGTTACATCTGGGGAGGGAGACGGAGAATAGGAATGGATGATTGACTGGACAGTCTGTGTGTGTGTGTGTGTTACATCTGGGGAGGGAGACGGAGAATAGGAATGGATGATTGACTGGACAGTCTGTGTGTGTGTGTGTGTGTGTTACATCTGGGGAGGGAGACGGAGAATAGGAATGGATGATTGACTGGACAGTCTGTGTGTGTGTGTGTGTTACATCTGGGGAGGGAGACGGAGAATAGGAATGGATGATTGACTGGACAGTCTGTGTGTGTGTTACATCTGGGGAGGGAGACGGAGAATAGGAATGGATGATTGACTGGACAGTCTGTGTGTGTGTGTGTTACATCTGGGGAGGGAGACGGAGAATAGGAATGGATGATTGACTGGACAGTCTGTGTGTGTGTGTTACATCTGGGGAGGGAGACGGAGAATAGGAATGGATGATTGACTGGACAGTCTGTGTGTGTGTGTTACATCTGGGGAGGGAGACGGTGTGTGTTACATCTGGGGAGGGAGACGGAGAATAGGAATGGATGATTGACTGGACAGTCTGTGTGGTGTGTGTTACATCTGGGGAGGGGACGGAGAATAGGAATGGATGATTGACTGGACAGTCTGTGTGTGTGTGTTACATCTGGGGAGGGAGACGGAGAATAGGAATGGATGATTGACTGGACAGTCTGTGTGTTACATCTGTGTGTGTGTTACATCTGGGGAGGAGACAGAGAATAGGAATGGATGATTGACTGGTGTGTGTGTGTGTTACATCTGGGGAGGGAGACGGAGAATAGGAATGGATGATTGACTGGACAGTCTGTGTGTGTGTGTTACATCTGGGGGGGGAGACGGAGAATAGGAATGGATGATTGACTGGACAGTCTGTGTGTGTGTGTGTTACATCTGGGGAGGGAGACGGAGAATAGGAATGGATGATTGACTGGACAGTCTGTGTGTGTGTGTTACATCTGGGGGGGAAGAATAGGAATGGATGATTGACTGGACAGTCTGTGTGTGTGTTACATCTGGGGGGGAAGAATAGGAATGGATGATTGACTGGACAGTCTGTGTGTGCGTGTGTGTTACATCTGGGGAGGGAGACGGAGAATAGGAATGGATGATTGACTGGACAGTCTGTGTGTGTGTGTTACATCTGGGGGGGAGACGGAGAATAGGAATGGATGATTGACTGGACAGTCTGTGTGTGTGTGTGTGTGTTACATCTGGGGAGGGAGACGGAGAATAGGAATGGATGATTGACTGGACAGTCTGTGTGTGTTACATCTGGGGAGGGAGACGGAGAATAGGAATGGATGATTGACTGGACAGTCTGTGTGTGTGTGTGTTACATCTGGGGGGGAGACGGAGAATAGGAATGGATGATTGACTGGACAGTCTGTGTGTGTGTGTGTTACATCTGGGGAGGGAGACGGAGAATAGGAATGGATGATTGACTGGACAGTCTGTGTGTGTTACATCTGGGGAGGGAGACGGAGAATAGGAATGGATGATTGACTGGACAGTCTGTGTGTGTGTGTGTTACATCTGGGGGGGAGACGGAGAATAGGAATGGATGATTGACTGGACAGTCTGTGTGTGTGTGTGTTACATCTGGGGAGGGAGACGGAGAATAGGAATGGATGATTGACTGGACAGTCTGTGTGTGTGTGTGTGTGCGTGTGTTACATTTGTTGGCAACAGTGGGATCCACACCTGCCTGGAGCACTGTGTGTGTGTGTGTGTGTGTGTGTGTGTGTGTGTGTATATATATAGACACCTGTTTGAGTTGACACATGGTGAGCGTGAAGAGGTTGACAAACTGCTCCTCGTATTGGCTGACACTGACGCCGGCGATCTCCGTCAGACACTTCAACGTCACGTTGCGGAACATCGGCACGTTCAGGAACTACAGAATCAACCAACCAATCAAATGTATTTATAAATCCCTTCTTACACCAGCTGATATCTCAAAGTGCTGTACAGAAACCCAGCCTAAAACCCCAAACAGCAAGCAATGCAGGTGTAGAAGCACGGTGGCCAGATTAACTCCCTGGAAAGCAGGAACCTAGGAAGAAACCTAGAGAGGAACCAGGCTCCGAGGGGTGGCCAGTCCTCTCCTGGCTGTACTGGGTAGAGAGGAACCAGGCTCTGAGGGGTGGCAAGTCCTCTCCTGGCTGTACTGGGTAGAGAGGAACCAGGCTCTGAGGGGTGGCAAGTCCTCTACTGGCTGTACTGGGTAGAGAGGAACCAGGCTCTGAGGGGTGGCCAGTCCTCTTCTGGCTGTACTGGGTAGAGAGGAACCAGGCTCTGAGGGGTGGCAAGTCCTCTTCTGGCTGTACTGGGTAGAGAGGAACCAGGCTCTGAGGGGTGGCAAGTCCTCTTCTGGCTGTACTGGGTAGAGAGGAACCAGGCTCTGAGGGGTGGCCAGTCCTCTTCTGGCTGTACTGGGTAGAGAGGAACCAGGCTCTGAGGGGTGGCCAGTCCTCTACTGGCTGTACTGGGTAGAGAGGAACCAGGCTCTGAGGGGTGGCCAGTCCTCTACTGGCTGTACTGGGTAGAGAGGAACCAGGCTCTGAGGGGTGGCCAGTCCTCTCCTGGCTGTACTGGGTAGAGAGGAACCAGGCTCTGAGGGGTGGCCAGTCCTCTCCTGGCTGTACTGGGTAGAGAGGAACCAGGCTCTGAGGGGTGGCCAGTCCTCTCCTGGCTGTACTGGGTAGAGAGGAACCAGGCTCTGAGGGGTGGCCAGTCCTCTCCTGGCTGAACTGGGTAGAGAGGAACCAGGCTCTGAGGGGTGGCCAGTCCTCTCCTGGCTGTACTGGGTAGAGAGGAACCAGGCTCTGAGAGGTGACCAGTCCTCTCCTGGCTGTACTGGGTAGAGAGGAACCAGGCTCTGAGGGGTGGCCAGTCCTCTCCTGGCTGTACTGGGTAGAGAGGAACCAGGCTCTGAGGGGTGGCCAGTCCTCTCCTGGCTGTACTGGGTAGAGAGGAACCAGGCTCTGAGGGGTGGCCAGTCCTCTTCTGGCTGTACTGGGTAGAGAGGAACCAGGCTCTGAGGGGTGGCCAGTCCTCTACTGGCTGTACTGGGTAGAGAGGAACCAGGCTCTGAGGGGTGGCAAGTCCTCTACTGGCTGTACTGGGTAGAGAGGAACCAGGCTCTGAGGGGTGGCCAGTCCTCTCCTGGCTGAACTGGGTAGAGAGGAACCAGGCTCTGAGGGGTGGCCAGTCCTCTCCTGGCTGAACTGGGTAGAGAGGAACCAGGCTCTGAGGGGTGGCCAGTCCTCTCCTGGCTGAACTGGGTAGAGAGGAACCAGGCTCTGAGGGGTGGCAAGTCCTCTACTGGCTGTACTGGGTAGAGAGGAACCAGGCTCTGAGGGGTGGCCAGTCCTCTCCTGGCTGTACTGGGTAGAGAGGAACCAGGCTCTGAGGGGTGGCCAGTCCTCTCCTGGCTGTACTGGGTAGAGAGGAACCAGGCTCTGAGGGGTGGCCAGTCCTCTCCTGGCTGAACTGGGTAGAGAGGAACCAGGCTCTGAGGGGTGGCCAGTCCTCCTCTGGCTGTACTGGGTAGAGAGGAACCAGGCTCTGAGGGGTGGCCAGTCCTCTTCTGGCTGTACTGGGTAGAGAGGAACCAGGCTCTGAGGGGTGGCCAGTCCTCTCCTGGCTGAACTGGGTAGAGAGGAACCAGGCTCTGAGGGGTGGCCAGTCCTCTCCTGGCTGTACTGGTTAGAGAGGAACCAGGCTCTGAGGGGTGGCCAGTCCTCTCCTGGCTGTACTGGGTAGAGAGGAACCAGGCTCTGAGGGGTGACCAGTCCTCTCCTGGCTGTACTGGGTAGAGAGGAACCAGGCTCTGAGGGGTGGCCAGTCCTCTTCTGGCTGTACTGGGTAGAGAGGAACCAGGCTCTGAGGGGTGGCCAGTCCTCTTCTGGCTGTACTGGGTAGAGAGGAACCAGGCTCTGAGGGGTGGCCAGTCCTCTCCTGGCTGTACTGGGTAGAGAGGAACCAGGCTCTGAGGGGTGGCCAGTCCTCTCCTGGCTGTACTGGGTAGAGAGGAACCAGGCTCTGAGGGGTGGCCAGTCCTCTCCTGGCTGAACTGGGTAGAGAGGAACCAGGCTCTGAGGGGTGGCCAGTCCTCTTCTGGCTGTACTGGGTAGAGAGGAACCAGGCTCTGAGGGGTGGCCAGTCCTCTCCTGGCTGTACTGGGTAGAGAGGAACCAGGCTCTGAGGGGTGGCCAGTCCTCTCCTGGCTGAACTGGGTAGAGAGGAACCAGGCTCTGAGGGGTGGCCAGTCCTCTCCTGGCTGTACTGGGTAGAGAGGAACCAGGCTCTGAGGGGTGGCCAGTCCTCTCCTGGCTGTACTGGGTAGAGAGGAACCAGGCTCTGAGGGGTGGCCAGTCCTCTCCTGGCTGTACTGGGTAGAGAGGAACCAGGCTCTGAGGGGTGGCCAGTCCTCTCCTGACTGTACTGGGTAGAGAGGAACCAGGCTCTGAGGGGTGGCCAGTCCTCTTCTGGCTGTACTGGGTAGAGAGGAACCAGGCTCTGAGGGGTGGCCAGTCCTCTCCTGACTGTACTGGGTAGAGAGGAACCAGGCTCTGAGGGGTGGCCAGTCCTCTTCTGGCTGTACTGGGTAGAGAGGAACCAGGCTCTGAGGGGTGGCCAGTCCTCTCCTGGCTGTACTGGGTAGAGAGGAACCAGGCTCCGAGGGGTGGCCAGTCCTCTCCTGGCTGTACTGGGTAGAGAGGAACCAGGCTCTGAGGGGTGGCCAGTCCTCTCCTGACTGTACTGGGTAGAGAGGAACCAGGCTCTGAGGGGTGGCAAGTCCTCTACTGGCTGTACTGGGTAGAGAGGAACCAGGCTCTGAGGGGTGGCCAGTCCTCTCCTGGCTGTACTGGGTAGAGAGGAACCAGGCTCTGAGGGGTGGCCAGTCCTCTCCTGGCTGAACTGGGTAGAGAGGAACCAGGCTCTGAGGGGTGGCCAGTCCTCTCCTGGCTGTACTGGGTAGAGAGGAACCAGGCTCTGAGGGGTGGCCAGTCCTCTCCTGGCTGAACTGGGTAGAGAGGAACCAGGCTCTGAGGGGTGGCCAGTCCTCTCCTGGCTGTACTGGGTAGAGAGGAACCAGGCTCTGAGAGGTGACCAGTCCTCTCCTGGCTGTACTGGGTAGAGAGGAACCAGGCTCTGAGGGGTGGCCAGTCCTCTACTGGCTGAACTGGGTAGAGAGGAACCAGGCTCTGAGGGGTGGCCAGTCCTCTCCTGGCTGAACTGGGTAGAGAGGAACCAGGCTCTGAGGGGTGGCCAGTCCTCTCCTGGCTGAACTGGGTAGAGAGGAACCAGGCTCTGAGGGGTGGCCAGTCCTCTCCTGGCTGAACTGGGTAGAGAGGAACCAGGCTCTGAGGGGTGGCCAGTCCTCTCCTGGCTGTACTGGGTAGAGAGGAACCAGGCTCTGAGGGGTGGCCAGTCCTCTCCTGGCTGAACTGGGTAGAGAGGAACCAGGCTCTGAGGGGTGGCCAGTCCTCTCCTGGCTGTACTGGGTAGAGAGGAACCAGGCTCTGAGGGGTGGCCAGTCCTCTTCTGGCTGTACTGGGTAGAGAGGAACCAGGCTCTGAGGGGTGGCCAGTCCTCTTCTGGCTGTACTGGGTAGAGAGGAACCAGGCTCTGAGGGGTGGCCAGTCCTCTACTGGCTGTACTGGGTAGAGAGGAACCAGGCTCTGAGGGGTGGCCAGTCCTCTTCTGGCTGTACTGGGTAGAGAGGAACCAGGCTCTGAGGGGTGGCCAGTCCTCTCCTGGCTGAACTGGGTAGAGAGGAACCAGGCTCTGAGGGGTGGCCAGTCCTCTCCTGGCTGTACTGGGTAGAGAGGAACCAGGCTCTGAGGGGTGACCAGTCCTCTCCTGGCTGAACTGGGTAGAGAGGAACCAGGCTCTGAGGGGTGGCCAGTCCTCTCCTGGCTGTACTGGGTAGAGAGGAACCAGGCTCTGAGGGGTGGCCAGTCCTCTCCTGGCTGTACTGGGTAGAGAGGAACCAGGCTCTGAGGGGTGGCCAGTCCTCTACTGGCTGTACTGGGTAGAGAGGAACCAGGCTCTGAGGGGTGGCCAGTCCTCTCCTGGCTGAACTGGGTAGAGAGGAACCAGGCTCTGAGGGGTGACCAGTCCTCTCCTGGCTGAACTGGGTAGAGAGGAACCAGGCTCTGAGGGGTGGCCAGTCCTCTCCTGGCTGTACTGGGTAGAGAGGAACCAGGCTCTGAGGGGTGGCAAGTCCTCTCCTGGCTGTACTGGGTAGAGAGGAACCAGGCTCTGAGGGGTGGCCAGTCCTCTCCTGGCTGTACTGGGTAGAGAGGAACCAGGCTCTGAGGGGTGGCCAGTCCTCTCCTGGCTGAACTGGGTAGAGAGGAACCAGGCTCTGAGGGGTGACCAGTCCTCTCCTGGCTGAACTGGGTAGAGAGGAACCAGGCTCTGAGGGGTGGCCAGTCCTCTCCTGGCTGTACTGGGTAGAGAGGAACCAGGCTCTGAGGGGTGGCAAGTCCTCTCCTGGCTGTACTGGGTAGAGAGGAACCAGGCTCTGAGGGGTGGCCAGTCCTCTCCTGGCTGTACTGGGTAGAGAGGAACCAGGCTCTGAGGGGTGGCAAGTCCTCTCCTGGCTGTACTGGGTAGAGAGGAACCAGGCTCTGAGGGGTGGCCAGTCCTCTCCTGGCTGAACTGGGTAGAGAGGAACCAGGCTCTGAGGGGTGGCCAGTCCTCTACTGGCTGAACTGGGTAGAGAGGAACCAGGCTCTGAGGGGTGGCCAGTCCTCTCCTGGCTGTACTGGGTAGAGAGGAACCAGGCTCTGAGGGGTGGCCAGTCCTCTACTGGCTGAACTGGGTAGAGAGGAACCAGGCTCTGAGGGGTGGCCAGTCCTCTCCTGGCTGTACTGGGTAGAGAGGAACCAGGCTCTGAGGGGTGGCCAGTCCTCTCCTGGCTGTACTGGGTAGAGAGGAACCAGGCTCTGAGGGGTGGCCAGTCCTCTCCTGACTGTACTGGGTAGAGAGGAACCAGGCTCTGAGGGGTGGCCAGTCCTCTCCTGGCTGAACTGGGTAGAGAGGAACCAGGCTCTGAGGGGTGGCCAGTCCTATCCTGACTGTACTGGGTAGAGAGGAACCAGGCTCTGAGGGGTGGCCAGTCCTCTCCTGGCTGTACTGGGTAGAGAGGAACCAGGCTCTGAGGGGTGGCCAGTCCTCTACTGGCTGTACTGGGTAGAGAGGAACCAGGCTCTGAGGGGTGGCCAGTCCTCTCCTGGCTGTACTGGGTAGAGAGGAACCAGGCTCTGAGGGGTGGCCAGTCCTCTCCTGGCTGTACTGGGTAGAGAGGAACCAGGCTCTGAGGGGTGGCCAGTCCTCTCCTGGCTGTACTGGGTAGAGAGGAACCAGGCTCTGAGGGGTGGCCAGTCCTCTCCTGGCTGTACTGGGTAGAGAGGAACCAGGCTCTGAGGGGTGGCCAGTCCTCTTCTGGCTGTACTGGGTAGAGAGGAACCAGGCTCTGAGGGGTGGCCAGTCCTCTACTGGCTGTACTGGGTAGAGAGGAACCAGGCTCTGAGAGGTGGCCAGTCCTCTCCTGGCTGTACTGGGTAGAGAGGAACCAGGCTCTGAGGGGTGGCAAGTCCTCTACTGGCTGTACTGGGTAGAGAGGAACCAGGCTCTGAGGGGTGGCCAGTCCTCTCCTGGCTGTACTGGGTAGAGAGGAATCAGGCTCTGAGGGGTGGCCAGTCCTCTCCTGGCTGTACTGGGTAGAGAGGAACCAGGCTCTGAGGGGTGGCCAGTCCTCTCCTGACTGTACTGGGTAGAGAGGAACCAGGCTCTGAGGGGTGGCCAGTCCTCCTCTGGCTGTACTGGGTAGAGAGGAACCAGGCTCTGAGGGGTGGCCAGTCCTCTCCTGGCTGTACTGGGTAGAGAGGAACCAGGCTCTGAGGGGTGGCCAGTCCTCTCCTGGCTGTACTGGGTAGAGAGGAACCAGGCTCTGAGGGGTGGCCAGTCCTCTCCTGGCTGTACTGGGTAGAGAGGAACCAGGCTCTGAGGGGTGGCCAGTCCTCTCCTGGCTGAA
>NC_088405.1:12064441-12096941 GCF_034236695.1 Oncorhynchus nerka
TCTGAGGGTGGCCAGTCCTCTCCTGGCTGAACTGGGTAGAGAGGAACCAGGCTCTGAGGGGTGGCCAGTCCTCTCCTGGCTGAACGCTCCCAGATATGGATTTGTAATTGAGGAATCCCTCATATTCTCCATTAACTGTCCAGGGTTTTATTCATTTGGAGCCAAACAGAAGAAAACAGACTGAAATGCTTGTTTTCCGTTGCAATATGTTTTGTTACGATCGGTCTGCTTGACCTGAAGAATACGACCCACGTGTTGGCGAGAGAGGTCCAAAACAAGCCCTAGACCTGAGTTTCCCAAACTCGGTCCTGGGGAGCCCAAGAGGTGCAGGTTTTGGTTTTAGCCCAACACTACACAGCTGATTCAAATAATTAAAGTTAGATGATTAGTTGATTATTAGAGTCAGCTGTGTCGTGTTCGGGCCAAAAGTTCACCCCCTTCGGGTCCCCAGGACCGAGTTTGGAAAACACTACCCTGCACTCTAAAAAGGATTGGTATTTGCAATATGGCAATAGCTTAACCTTGTCCTCTGTTAGGCCAGGTGGAAACTATCCAATCCTTTCACACATTACTATCTAGCTACACAAGGGCCTAGGAAATGGGTTGATTTAGACCAGGGCAGTAAACTAGACACGGATGAGAATACAGAGAGAGAGAAACAGAGAGAGAGAGACAGAGCGAGACAGAGAGAGAGCGCGAGACAGAGTGAGAGAGAGACAGAGAGAAACAGAGAGAGACCGAGAGAGAGACCGAGAGAGAGAGCGAGAGAGAGACACAGAGAGAGACCGAGAGACACAGAGAGAGAGCGAGACAGAGAGAGAGAGACAGAGAGAGAGAGACAGAGAGAGAGACAGAGAGAGAGACAGAGAGAGAGACAGAGAGAGAGACAGAGAGAGAGAGACAGAGAGAGAGACAGAGAGAGAGACAGAGAGAGAGACAGAGAGAGAGAGACAGAGAGAGAGACAGAGAGAGAGACAGAGAGACAGAGAGAGAGACAGAGAGAGAGACAGAGAGAGAGACAGAGAGAGAGGTATCTACCTTGTAGACGAGTGTGCTGATGAGTTTGGTCTCGAAAATGTACCCCAGAGGAATCCAGTTGAGAAACCTCAGCAGCGTTTCTAGAGTGGCGTGGACCAGTGGTGCATTCTGGGAATTCTCCTGGAGAACAGAACATACAGGGGGGAAATCGTTGACGACCAAATAAGAACAGTGGAGGGGAGAAGAGGAAAAGTGTCTGATGTTTATGTCCTCTGTAACTCAGTTAGTAGAGCACAGAGCTTGAACAACCAGGGTAGTGGGTTTGATGTTTATGTCCTCTGTATCTCAGTTAGTAGAGCACAGAGCTTGAACAACCAGGGTAGTGGGTTTGATTCCCGAAACCACCCATATATAATATGCATGCAGCATGGCTGTTAGTCTCTTTGGATAAAAGCGTCTGCTAAATGGCATATATTATTTAAGCAATAAGGCCCGAGGGGGGTTGCGGTATATGGCCGATATACCACGGCTAAGTGCTGTTCTTATCCACGGCTAAGGGCTGTTCTTATCCACGGCTAAGTGCTGTTCTCATCCACGGCTAAGTGCTGTTCCCATCCACGGCTAAGGGCTGTTCTCATCCACGGCTAAGGGCTGTTCTTATCCACGGCTAAGGGCTGTTCTCATCCACGGCTAAGGGCTGTTCTCATCCACGGCTAAGTGCTGTTCTCATCCACGGCTAAGGGCTGTTCTTATCCACGGCTAAGGGCTGTTCTCATCCACGGCTAAGGGCTGTTCTCATCCACGGCTAAGGGCTGTTCTCATCCACGGCTAAGGGCTGTTCTCATCCACGGCTAAGGGCTGTTCTTATGCACGACACAACGTGGAGTGCCTGGATACAGTCCTTAGCCGTGGTATATTAGAATATATTCTGAGGTAAAGGAAGAGGCTTAACGTACCATGACAAACTGGCAGAGCTGGAATATCTGGGAGAATTCGTTGCACATGCTGAAAGAGAGGCATAGTGAGTGTTACGGCAGAGTCTGGATTTTACTTCCATTACTTCCATTTGTCTTCCAGGGTCATAGGAGGACAGCATAGCTCATACCAGACAAGGACAACTCCTGGTTCTGTGGTGTAGACATTCTGGCCTATTGATTGTGGTGAGAGTTTTATCAGTCTCTGAGATATGTAGGGCATCACTGTCTGAGGTGCAGACCAGGGGCGCGTTCCAGGGGGTCTTTACTGCAGTCACGCTGCACTGCTGATCAGATCTCAAGATCCACATTGATATGAAAACCCTACCAGGGAGCAGTCACACTGCACATATCAGAAGACCACAATGTTTGAAGTTCTAGTCTTTTCTCAGCTATACGAACATCTTTTGGTAGAGCCTGGTACTAACAGCTGTTGGTAGAGCAGGGTACTAACAGCTGTTGGTAGAGCCTGGTACTATCAACTGTTGGTAGAGCAGGGTACTAACAGCTGTTGGTAGAGCAGGGTACTAACAGCTGTTGGTAGAGCCTGGTACTATCAACTGTTGGTAGAGCAGGGTACTAACAGCTGTTGGTAGAGCAGGGTACTAACAGCTGTTGGTAGAGCAGGGTACTAACAGCTGTTGGTAGAGCAGGGTACTATCAACTGTTGGTAGAGCAGGGTACTAACAGCTGTTGGTAGAGCAGGGTACTAACAGCTGTTGGTAGAGCCTGGTAGTAACAGCTGTTGGTAGAGCCTGGTACTAACAGCTGTTGGTAGAGCTGGGTACTAACAGCTGTTGGTAGAGCTGGGTACTAACAGCTGTTGGTAGAGCAGGGTACTAACAGCTGTTGGTAGAGCCTGGTACTAACAGCTGTTGGTAGAGCCTGGTACTAACAGCTGTTGGTAGAGCAGGGTACTAACAGCTGCTGGTAGAGCAGGGTACTAACAGCTGTTGGTAGAGCCTGGTAGTAACAGCTGTTGGTAGAGCCTGGTACTAACAGCTGTTGGTAGAGCAGGGTACTAACAGCTGTTGGTAGAGCCTGGTAGTAACAGCTGTTGGTAGAGCCTGGTACTAACAGCTGTTGGTAGAGCAGGGTACTAACAGCTGTTGGTAGAGCAGGGTACTAACAGCTGTTGGTAGAGCCTGGTAGTAACAGCTGTTGGTAGAGCAGGGTACTAACAGCTGTTGGTAGAGCCTGGTACTAACAGCTGTTGGTAGAGCCTGGTACTAACAGCTGTTGGTAGAGCAGGGTACTAACAGCTGTTGGTAGAGCCTGGTAGTAACAGCTGTTGATAGAGCCTGGTACTAACAGCTGTTGGTAGAGCAGGGTACTAACAGATGTTGGTAGAGCAGGGTACTAACAGCTGTTGGTAGAGCAGGGTACTAACAGCTGTTGGTAGAGCAGGGTACTAACAGCTGTTGGTAGAGCAGGGTACTAACAGCTGTTGGTAGAGCAGGGTACTAACAGCTGTTGGTAGAGCAGGGTACTAACAGCTGTTGGTAGAGCAGGGTACTAACAGCTGTTGGTAGAGCAGGGTACTAACAGCTGTTGGTAGAGCAGGGTACTAACAGCTTTGAGGTGCTTTCCGCATATAAGGAAAATGTATACATACACACATGACTAAGTGGCTTTGGATCAATGCGTCTGCTAAATGGTTATATATATATATATATATATAAATATTAGAAATGTAAAAAATGTGCTATGTTAAGATATACAGTATATGAATATATTACCTGTCTTTGAGGTGCTTGGCCTTGACCTGGGTCATCTGTCCACTAGAGAAGTCAAACACCTCCTCACTGAGCAGCTTGAGGATGATCATGTTGTTCTGACAGAGGCTCTCGCTGGTGCGGCTGGCTCCCACGATGTCACTGATGAACGTGGGCCAGTGCTTGGGCCACTCCTGCTTCAGGATCTGGAGGGAAAGGAGGAGAGGTTTACACACACACACACCCACTACAGACATACTGTAGGTACACACACACACCCACTACAGACATACTGTAGGTACACACACACACACACACCCACTACAGACATACTGTAGGTACACACACACACACACACCCACTACAGACATACTGTAGGTACACACACACTCACACACACCCACTACAGACATACTGTAGGTACACACACACCCACTACAGACATACTGTAGGTACACACACACCCACTACAGACATACTGTAGGTACACACACACCCACTACAGACATACTGTAGGTACACACACACCCACTACAGACATACTGTAGGTACACACACACACACACTACAGACATACTGTAGGTACACACACACACACACTACAGACATACTGTAGGTACACACACACACACTACAGACATACTGTAGGTACACACACACACACACCCACTACAGACATACTGTAGGTACACACACCCACCCACTACAGACATACTGTAGGTACACACACACCCACTACAGACATACTGTAGGTACACACACACACACACTACAGACATACTGTAGGTACACACACACACCCACTACAGACATACTGTAGGTACACACACACACACACTACAGACATACTGTAGGTACACACACACACACACTACAGACATACTGTAGGTACACACACACACCCACTACAGACATACTGTAGGTACACACACACACACACACACTACAGACATACTGTAGGTACACACACACACCCACTACAGACATACTGTAGGTACACACACACACACACTACAGACATACTGTAGGTACACACACACACACCCACTACAGACATACTGTAGGTACACACACACATACACACCCACTACAGACATACTGTAGGTACACACACACACCCACTACAGACATACTGTAGGTACACACACCCACTCACACACACACACACAATACAGACATACTGTAGGTACACACACACACACCCACTACAGACATACTGTAGGTACACACACACACACCCACTACAGACATACTGTAGGTACACACACACACACACACACACACACACACACACACACACCCACTACAGACATACTGTAGGTACACACACACACCCACTACAGACATACTGTAGGTACACACACACACACACTGGACATACTGTAGGTACACACACACACCCACTACAGACATACTGTAGGTACACACACACACACACACACACACACACACACACACACCCACTACAGACATACTGTAGGTACACACACACACCCACTACAGACATACTGTAGGTACACACACACACACACACCCACTACAGACATACTGTAGGTACACACACACTCACACACACCCACTACAGACATACTGTAGGTACACACACACTCACACACACCCACTACAGACATACTGTAGGTACACACACCCACTACAGACATACTGTAGGTACACACACACCACTACAGACATACTGTAGGTACACACACACCCACTACAGACATACTGTAGGTACACACACACACCACTACAGACATACTGTAGGTACACACACACACACACTACAGACATACTGTAGGTACACACACACACACACTACAGACATACTGTAGGTACACACACACACACTACAGACATACTGTAGGTACACACACACACCCACTACAGACATACTGTAGGTACACACACCCACCCACTACAGACATACTGTAGGTACACACACACCCACTACAGACATACTGTAGGTACACACACACACACACTACAGACATACTGTAGGTACACACACACACCCACTACAGACACTGTAGGTACACACACACACACACACAGACATACTGTAGGTACACACACACACACACTACAGACATACTGTAGGTACACACACACACCCACTACAGACATACTGTAGGTACACACACACACACACACACTACAGACATACTGTAGGTACACACACACACCCACTACAGACATACTGTAGGTACACACACACACACACTACAGACATACTGTAGGTACACACACACACACCCACTACAGACATACTGTAGGTACACACACACACACCCACTACAGACATACTGTAGGTACACACACACACACCCACTACAGACATACTGTAGGTACACACACACATACACACCCACTACAGACATACTGTAGGTACACACACACACACCCACTACAGACATACTGTAGGTACACACACCCACTCACACACACAATACAGACATACTGTAGGTACACACACACACACCCACTACAGACATACTGTAGGTACACACACACACACCCACTACAGACATACTGTAGGTACACACACACACACCCACTACAGACATACTGTAGGTACACACACCCACTCACACACACACACAATACAGACATACTGTAGGTACACACACACACACCCACTACAGACATACTGTAGGTACACACATACACACCCACTACAGACATACTGTAGGTACACACACACACACCCACTACAGACATACTGTAGGTACACACACCCACTCACACACACACACAATACAGACATACTGTAGGTACACACACACACACCCACTACAGACATACTGTAGGTACACACACACACACACACTACAGACATACTGTAGGTACACACACACACACCCACTACAGACATACTGTAGGTACACACACACACACACACACACACACACACACACACACACACCACTACAGACATACTGTAGGTACACACACACACCCACTACAGACATACTGTAGGTACACACACACACACACACCCACTACAGACATACTGTAGGTACACACACACACACACACCCACTACAGACATACTGTAGGTACACACACACACACACACACACACCCACTACAGACATACTGTAGGTACACACACACCCACTACAGACATACTGTAGGTACACACACACCCACTACAGACATACTGTAGGTACACACACACCCACTACAGACATACTGTAGGTACACACACACCCACTACAGACATACTGTAGGTACACACACACACACACTACAGACATACTGTAGGTACACACACACACACACTACAGACATACTGTAGGTACACACACACACACTACAGACATACTGTAGGTACACACACACACCCACTACAGACATACTGTAGGTACACACACCCACCCACTACAGACATACTGTAGGTACACACACACCCACTACAGACATACTGTAGGTACACACACACACACACTACAGACATACTGTAGGTACACACACACACCCACTACAGACATACTGTAGGTACACACACACACACACTACAGACATACTGTAGGTACACACACACACACACTACAGACATACTGTAGGTACACACACACACACACTACAGACATACTGTAGGTACACACACACACACCCACTACAGACATACTGTAGGTACACACACACACACACACACTACAGACATACTGTAGGTACACACACACACCCACTACAGACATACTGTAGGTACACACACACACCCACTACAGACATACTGTAGGTACACACACACACACCCACTACAGACATACTGTAGGTACACACACACACACCCACTACAGACATACTGTAGGTACACACACACATACACACCCACTACAGACATACTGTAGGTACACACACACACACCCACTACAGACATACTGTAGGTACACACCCACTCACACACACAATACAGACATACTGTAGGTACACACACACACACCCACTACAGACATACTGTAGGTACACACACACACACCCACTACAGACATACTGTAGGTACACACACACACACCCACTACAGACATACTGTAGGTACACACACCCACTCACACACACACACACAATACAGACATACTGTAGGTACACACACACACACCCACTACAGACATACTGTAGGTACACACATACACACCCACTACAGACATACTGTAGGTACACACACACACACCCACTACAGACATACTGTAGGTACACACACCCACTCACACACACACACAATACAGACATACTGTAGGTACACACACACACACCCACTACAGACATACTGTAGGTACACACACACACACACACTACAGACATACTGTAGGTACACACACACACCCACTACAGACATACTGTAGGTACACACACACACACACACACACACACACACACACACACACACACACACCCACTACAGACATACTGTAGGTACACACACACACCCACTACAGACATACTGTAGGTACACACACACACACACACCCACTACAGACATACTGTAGGTACACACACACACACACACCCACTACAGACATACTGTAGGTACACACACACTCACACACACACACACACCCACTACAGACATACTGTAGGTACACACACACCCACTACAGACATACTGTAGGTACACACACACCCACTACAGACATACTGTAGGTACACACACACCCACTACAGACATACTGTAGGTACACACACACCCACTACAGACATACTGTAGGTACACACACACACACACTACAGACATACTGTAGGTACACACACACACACACTACAGACATACTGTAGGTACACACACACACACTACAGACATACTGTAGGTACACACACACACCCACTACAGACATACTGTAGGTACACACACCCACCCACTACAGACATACTGTAGGTACACACACACCCACTACAGACATACTGTAGGTACACACACACACACACTACAGACATACTGTAGGTACACACACACACCCACTACAGACATACTGTAGGTACACACACACACCCACTACAGACACACTGTAGGTACACACACACACACACCCACTACAGACATACTGTAGGTACACACACACACACACACCCACTACAGACATACTGTAGGTACACACACACACTCACACACACACACACACACCCACTACAGACATACTGTAGGTACACACACACCCACTACAGACATACTGTAGGTACACACACACCCACTACAGACATACTGTAGGTACACACACCCACTACAGACATACTGTAGGTACACACACACCCACTACAGACATACTGTAGGTACACACACACACACACTACAGACATACTGTAGGTACACACACACACACACTACAGACATACTGTAGGTACACACACACACACTACAGACATACTGTAGGTACACACACACACCCACTACAGACATACTGTAGGTACACACACCCACCCACTACAGACATACTGTAGGTACACACACACCCACTACAGACATACTGTAGGTACACACACACACACACTACAGACATACTGTAGGTACACACACACACCCACTACAGACATACTGTAGGTACACACACACACACACTACAGACATACTGTAGGTACACACACACACACACTACAGACATACTGTAGGTACACACACACACACACTACAGACATACTGTAGGTACACACACACACACCCACTACAGACATACTGTAGGTACACACACACACACACACTACAGACATACTGTAGGTACACACACACACCCACTACAGACATACTGTAGGTACACACACACACCCACTACAGACATACTGTAGGTACACACACACACACCCACTACAGACATACTGTAGGTACACACACACACACCCACTACAGACATACTGTAGGTACACACACACATACACACCCACTACAGACATACTGTAGGTACACACACCCACTCACACACCCACTACAGACATACTGTAGGTACACACACACACACCCACTACAGACATACTGTAGGTACACACACACACACCCACTACAGACATACTGTAGGTACACACACACACACCCACTACAGACATACTGTAGGTACACACACCCACTCACACACACACACACAATACAGACATACTGTAGGTACACACACACACACCCACTACAGACATACTGTAGGTACACACATACACACCCACTACAGACATACTGTAGGTACACACACACACACCCACTACAGACATACTGTAGGTACACACACCCACTCACACACACACACACAATACAGACATACTGTAGGTACACACACACACACCCACTACAGACATACTGTAGGTACACACACACACACACACTACAGACATACTGTAGGTACACACACACACCCACTACAGACATACTGTAGGTACACACACACACACACACACACACACACACACACACACCCACTACAGACATACTGTAGGTACACACACACACCCACTACAGACATACTGTAGGTACACACACACACACACACCCACTACAGACATACTGTAGGTACACACACACACACACACCCACTACAGACATACTGGGGTACACACACACTCACACACACACACTACAGACATACTGCAGGTACACACACACCCACTACAGACATACTGTAGGTACACACACACCCACTACAGACATACTGTAGGTACACACACCCACTACAGACATACTGTAGGTACACACACACCCACTACAGACATACTGTAGGTACACACACACACACACTACAGACATACTGTAGGTACACACACACACACACTACAGACATACTGTAGGTACACACACACACACTACAGACATACTGTAGGTACACACACACACCCACTACAGACATACTGTAGGTACACACACCCACCCACTACAGACATACTGTAGGTACACACACACCCACTACAGACATACTGTAGGTACACACACACACACACTACAGACATACTGTAGGTACACACACACACCCACTACAGACATACTGTAGGTACACACACACACACACTACAGACATACTGTAGGTACACACACACACACACTACAGACATACTGTAGGTACACACACACACACACACACTACAGACATACTGTAGGTACACACACACACACCCACTACAGACATACTGTAGGTACACACACACACACACACACTACAGACATACTGTAGGTACACACACACACCCACTACAGACATACTGTAGGTACACACACACACACACACACACACACACACACCCACTACAGACATACTGTAGGTACACACACACACACCCACTACAGACATACTGTAGGTACACACACACACACCCACTACAGACATACTGTAGGTACACACACACATACACACCCACTACAGACATACTGTAGGTACACACACACACACCCACTACAGACATACTGTAGGTACACACACACCCACTCACACACACACACACAATACAGACATACTGTAGGTACACACACACACACCCACTACAGACATACTGTAGGTACACACACACACACCCACTACAGACATACTGTAGGTACACACACACACACACACACACACACACACCCACTACAGACATACTGTAGGTACACACACACACCCACTACAGACATACTGTAGGTACACACACACACACACTACAGACATACTGTAGGTACACACACACACCCACTACAGACATACTGTAGGTACACACACACACACACACACACCCACTACAGACATACTGTAGGTACACACACACACCCACTACAGACATACTGTAGGTACACACACACACACACACACACACACACCCACTACAGACATACTGTAGGTACACACACACCCACTACAGACATACTGTAGGTACACACACACCCACTACAGACATACTGTAGGTACACACACACCCACTACAGACATACTGTAGGTACACACACCCACTACAGACATACTGTAGGTACACACACCCACTACAGACATACTGTAGGTACACACACCCACTACAGACATACTGTAGGTACACACACCCACTACAGACATACTGTAGGTACACACACACCCACTACAGACATACTGTAGGTACACACACACCCACTACAGACATACTGTAGGTACACACACCCACTACAGACATACTGTAGGTACACACACCCACTACAGACATACTGTAGGTACACACACCCACTACAGACATACTGTAGGTACACACACCCACTACAGACATACTGTAGGTACACACACACACTACAGACATACTGTAGGTACACACACACACACACACACCCACTACAGACATACTGTAGGTACACACACACACACACACACACACAATACAGACATACTGTAGGTACACACACACACCCACTACAGACATACTGTAGGTACACACACACACCCACTACAGACATACTGTAGGTACACACACACACACACACACACACACACACACCCACTACAGACATACTGTAGGTACACACACACCCACTACAGACATACTGTAGGTACACACACACCCACTACAGACATACTGTAGGTACACACACACCCACTACAGACATACTGTAGGTACACACACCCACTACAGACATACTGTAGGTACACACACCCACTACAGACATACTGTAGGTACACACACCCACTACAGACATACTGTAGGTACACACACCCACTACAGACATACTGTAGGTACACACACACCCACTACAGACATACTGTAGGTACACACACACCCACTACAGACATACTGTAGGTACACACACCCACTACAGACATACTGTAGGTACACACACCCACTACAGACATACTGTAGGTACACACACCCACTACAGACATACTGTAGGTACACACACCCACTACAGACATACTGTAGGTACACACACACACTACAGACATACTGTAGGTACACACACACACACACACACCCACTACAGACATACTGTAGGTACACACACACACACACACACACACAATACAGACATACTGTAGGTACACACACACCCACTACAGACATACTGTAGGTACACACACACACACACACACACACCCACTACAGACATACTGTAGGTACACACACACACACACACACACACACACCCACTACAGACATACTGTAGGTACACACACACACACACACACACACACCCACTACAGACATACTGTAGGTACACACACACACACACACACACACACCCACTACAGACATACTGTAGGTACACACACACACACACAATACAGACATACTGTAGGTACACACACACACACACACACACACACTACAGACATACTGTAGGTACACACACACACCCACTCACACACCCACTACAGACATACTGTAGGTACACACACACACACCCACTCACACACACACACCCACTCACACACACACTCACACACACACACCCACTACAGACATACTGTAGGTACACACACACACCCACTCACACACACACACCCACTCACACACACACACCCACTCACACACACACACCCACTCACACACACACACCCACTACAGACATACTGTAGGTACACACACACACACAATACAGACATACTGTAGGTACACACACACACACACAATACAGACATACTGTAGGTACACACACACACACACAATACAGACATACTGTAGGTACACACACACACACACACACACACACACACACACACACACACACACACACACACACAATACAGACATACTGTAGGTACACACACACACACACACACACACACACACAATACAGACATACTGTAGGTACACACACACACACACAATACAGACATACTGTAGGTACACACACACACACACACTGTAGGTACACACACACACACACACACAATACAGACATACTGTAGGTACACACACACACACAATACAGACATACTGTAGGTACAAACACACACACACACACACACACAATACAGACATACTGTAGGTACACACACACACAATACAGAAATACTGTAGGTACACACACACACACACACACACACACACACACACACACACACACACACACACACACACACCCACTACAGACATACTGTAGGTACACACACACACACACACACACACACACACACCCACTACAGACATACTGTAGGTACACACACACACCCACTACAGACATACTGTAGGTACACACACACACACACTACAGACATACTGTAGGTACACACACACACCCACTACAGACATACTGTAGGTACACACACACACACACACACACACACACACACACACCCACTACAGACATACTGTAGGTACACACACACACCCACTACAGACATACTGTAGGTACACACACACACACACACCCACTACAGACATACTGTAGGTACACACACACACACACACCCACTACAGACATACTGTAGGTACACACACACTCACACACACACACACACCCACTACAGACATACTGTAGGTACACACACACCCACTACAGACATACTGTAGGTACACACACACCCACTACAGACATACTGTAGGTACACACACACCCACTACAGACATACTGTAGGTACACACACCCACTACAGACATACTGTAGGTACACACACACACACACTACAGACATACTGTAGGTACACACACACACACACTACAGACATACTGTAGGTACACACACACACACTACAGACATACTGTAGGTACACACACACACCCACTACAGACATACTGTAGGTACACACACCCACCCACTACAGACATACTGTAGGTACACACACACCCACTACAGACATACTGTAGGTACACACACACACACACTACAGACATACTGTAGGTACACACACACACCCACTACAGACATACTGTAGGTACACACACACACACACTACAGACATACTGTAGGTACACACACACACACACTACAGACATACTGTAGGTACACACACACACACACTACAGACATACTGTAGGTACACACACACACCCACTACAGACATACTGTAGGTACACACACACACACACACACACACTACAGACATACTGTAGGTACACACACACACCCACTACAGACATACTGTAGGTACACACACACACACACTACAGACATACTGTAGGTACACACACACACACCCACTACAGACATACTGTAGGTACACACACACACACCCACTACAGACATACTGTAGGTACACACACACACACCCACTACAGACATACTGTAGGTACACACACACATACACACCCACTACAGACATACTGTAGGTACACACACACACACCCACTACAGACATACTGTAGGTACACACACCCACTCACACACACACACACAATACAGACATACTGTAGGTACACACACACACACCCACTACAGACATACTGTAGGTACACACACACACACCCACTACAGACATACTGTAGGTACACACACACACACACACACACACACACACACACACACACACCCACTACAGACATACTGTAGGTACACACACACACCCACTACAGACATACTGTAGGTACACACACACACACACTACAGACATACTGTAGGTACACACACACACCCACTACAGACATACTGTAGGTACACACACACACACACACACACACACACACACACACACACCCACTACAGACATACTGTAGGTACACACACACACCCACTACAGACATACTGTAGGTACACACACACACCCACTACAGACATACTGTAGGTACACACACACACACACCCACTACAGACATACTGTAGGTACACACACACCCACTACAGACATACTGTAGGTACACACACACCCACTACAGACATACTGTAGGTACACACACACCCACTACAGACATACTGTAGGTACACACACCCACTACAGACATACTGTAGGTACACACACCCACTACAGACATACTGTAGGTACACACACCCACTACAGACATACTGTAGGTACACACACCCACTACAGACATACTGTAGGTACACACACACCCACTACAGACATACTGTAGGTACACACACACCCACTACAGACATACTGTAGGTACACACACACCCACTACAGACATACTGTAGGTACACACACCCACTACAGACATACTGTAGGTACACACACCCACTACAGACATACTGTAGGTACACACACCCACTACAGACATACTGTAGGTACACACACCCACTACAGACATACTGTAGGTACACACACACACTACAGACATACTGTAGGTACACACACACACACACACACCCACTACAGACATACTGTAGGTACACACACACACACACACACACACACACAATACAGACATACTGTAGGTACACACACACCCACTACAGACATACTGTAGGTACACACACACACACACACACACACACACACACCCACTACAGACATACTGTAGGTACACACACACACACACACACACACCCACTACAGACATACTGTAGGTACACACACACACACACACACACACACCCACTACAGACATACTGTAGGTACACACACACACACACACACACACACCCACTACAGACATACTGTAGGTACACACACACACACACACACACACAATACAGACATACTGTAGGTACACACACACACACACACACACACACACTACAGACATACTGTAGGTACACACACACACCCACTCACACACCCACTACAGACATACTGTAGGTACACACACACACACCCACTCACACACACACACCCACTCACACACACACTCACACACACACACCCACTACAGACATACTGTAGGTACACACACACACCCACTCACACACACACACCCACTCACACACACACACCCACTCACACACACACACCCACTCACACACACACACCCACTACAGACATACTGTAGGTACACACACACACACAATACAGACATACTGTAGGTACACACACACACACACAATACAGACATACTGTAGGTACACACACACACACACAATACAGACATACTGTAGGTACACACACACACACACACACACACACACACACACACAATACAGACATACTGTAGGTACACACACACACACACACACACACACACACACACACATACAGACATACTGTAGGTACACACACACACACACAATACAGACATACTGTAGGTACACACACACACACACAATACAGACATACTGTAGGTACACACACACACACACACACACACACACACACACACACACACACACACAATACAGACATACTGTAGGTACACACACACACACACACACACACACACACACACACACACAATACAGACATACTGTAGGTACACACACACACACACACAATACAGACATACTGTAGGTACACACACACACACACACTGTAGGTACACACACACACACACACACAATACAGACATACTGTAGGTACACACACACACACAATACAGACATACTGTAGGTACAAACACACACACACACACACACACAATACAGACATACTGTAGGTACACACACACACAATACAGAAATACTGTAGGTACACACACACACACACACACACACACACACACACACACACACACAATACAGACATACTGTAGGTACACACACACACACAATACAGAAATACTGTAGGTACACACACACACACACACACACACACACACACACACACACACACACACACACACAATACAGACATACTGTAGGTACACACACACACACAATACAGACATACTGTAGGTACACACACACACACACAGACACAGATTTAGTACTGTAGATATGTGGTAGTGGTAGAGTAGGGGCCTGAGGACACACAGTGTGTTGTGAAATCTGTGAATGTATTGTAATGTTTTTAAAATGGTATAAACTGCCTTAATTTATCTGGACCCCAGGAAGAGGATCCATAATAAACACAAACCCCTTTCTGAAGGCTCTGTACGCTAGCTTGCTGTGCTAAAGCCTATAGCCATTATTAGTTCTGGGAGCTAATGCTGTTCTCAGGGAAGGTTACTCATTCCTTAATAAGTGTGTGATTCACCAAACTACCACCCTTACACACACACCCCCTTACTTACACACCCCCACACACACCCCCTCACATACACACGCCCCCTCACACACACTCCCTCACACACACACTCCCTCACACACACTCCCTCACACACACTCCCTCACACACACACACACACACACTCCCTCCCTCACACACACACACACACCCCCTCACACACTCCCTCCCTCCCTCACACACACACACACTCCCTCCCTCACACACACAACCCCTCACACACACACACTCCCTCACACACACACACACTCCCTCACACACACACTCCCTCCCTCACACACACACACCCCCTCACACACCCACCCACCTGTCAGAACAGTCAGTAGATGCTGAGACACTCTGACCTGGTTGGTCTCTTCAGGACAAAACAACATCAGCTGACGCAGGCACACTGACTCACACTCAATGACACAGAGACTCATGCAGCTACAGTCAGCTGTACACACACATGATACACACGTATGAATAAACACACACACACACACACACAGTTACACACACAGATTGGAGGACTCTTGCCCAGATGAAGCTGAGCAGCACACCTGAGTCCTAGTTATAAAGAGAGCATCCTAGTTCATTCACAGACAGGAGAACAGCAATGTTAGTAGGTACACACACACTCACTCACTCACTCACTGTCTCACTCACTCACTGTCTCACTCACTCACTCACTGTCTCACTCACTCACTCACTGTCTCACTCACTCACTCACTGTCTCACTCACTCACTCACTCACTCACTCACTCACTCACTCACTCACTCACTCACTCACTCACTCACTCACTCAGTCTCACTCACTGTCTCACTCACTCACTGACTGTCTCACTCACTCACTGACTGTCTCACTCACTCACTGACTGTCTCACTCACTCACTGACTGTCTCACTCACTCACTGACTGTCTCACTCACTCACTCCCTGTCTCACTCACTCACTGTCTCACTCACTCCCTGTCTCACTCACTCCCTGTCTCACTCACTCACTCCCTGTCTCACTCACTCCCTGTCTCACTCACTCACTCCCTGTCTCACTCACTCACTCACTCACTCACTCACTCACTCACTCACTCACTCACTCACTCACTCCCTTACCTGAACAAGGATCATGTTCAGCTTTCCAATGTACACTTTCTCTTTCTGAAAAGATAAATGAGAGCGGTGTCAACATGCTGTTATCATCCCGGTAACAATTACCAGCTCCATCTGACAGGGGAGTTTATCCTCATATTAACATGACATGTCTCAGCCCTCACCTCGACCATTGTAGCGTCCGACGACGTCTTGATAATAAGTCCAACAACATACTTTTTAATACCTGCAGAGACAAGCAGAAACAACAGGATCAGATCAGAGACCAGCAGAAACAACAGGATCAGATCAGAGACCAGCAGAAACAACATGATCAGATCAGAGACCAGCAGAAACAACAGGATCAGATCAGAGACCAGCAGAAACAACAGGATCAGATCAGAGACCAGCAGAAACAACAGGATCAGAGACCAATAGAAACAACAGGATCAGATCAGAGACCAATAGAAACAACAGGATCAGATCAGAGACCAGCAGAAACAACAGGATCAGATCAGAGACCAGCAGAAACAACAGGATCAGATCAGAGACCAGCAGAAACAACAGGATCAGAGACCAATAGAAACAACAGGATCAGATCAGAGACCAATAGAAACAACAGGATCAGATCAGAGACCAATAGAAACAACAGGATCAGATCAGAGACCAGCAGAAACAACAGGATCAGATCAGAGACCAGCAGAAACAACAGGATCAGATCAGAGACCAGCAGAAACAACAGGATCAGATCAGAGACCAGCAGAAACAACAGGATCAGAGACCAGCAGAAACAACAGGATCAGATCAGAGACCAGCAGAAACAACAGGATCAGAGACCAGCAGAAACAACAGGATCAGAGACCAATAGAAACAACAGGATCAGATCAGAGACCAATAGAAACAACAGGATCAGATCAGAGACCAGCAGAAACAACAGGATCAGAGACCAGCAGAAACAACAGGATCAGATCAGAGACCAGCAGAAACAACAGGATCAGATCAGAGACCAGCAGAAACAACAGGATCAGATCAGAGACCAGCAGAAACAACAGGATCAGAGACCAATAGAAACAACAGGATCAGATCAGAGACCAGCACAAACAACAGGATCAGATCAGAGACCAGCAGAAACAACAGGATCAGATCAGAGACCAGCAGAAACAACAGGATCAGATCAGAGACCAGCAGAAACAACAGGATCAGATCAGAGACCAGCAGAAACAACAGGATCAGATCAGAGACCATCAGAGACCAGCAGAAACAACAGGATCAGATCAGAGACCAGCAGAAACAACAGGATCAGATCAGAGACCAGCAGAAACAACAGGATCAGATCAGAGACCAGCAGAAACAACAGGATCAGATCAGTCAGCCTCCACCAGAGCGTACAGGGCACAGGTTTGTACACAACACTTCCTTACAGAGCAGGTAACAACATAATCAGTGACCCAGAACACAGTGCTGCTTCACAAGGTGTGAATCTAGAATCTACTGAACCAACAGCTGGGCATTGGCTGATCCACACATCTGCTTTAGTGGAACCTAGTGAGCAAGCAGAGCATTGATAGGTGTCTTCTGCTTGCTGTCATGCAATCTGTTACTGTGTAATGTAGCTAGCTGCTGAACTGAACTGACACTGGCTGCTTTTAAACAAGCTGCACACAGACCACCTACTAGTCTGTACAGCGGCATTATTATTAACCCTTATTTGACCAGCTACGTTGATGAGAACACATGGTCTTTTACAGAAACGACCTGGAGAATAGTTACAGGGGAGAGGGGACGAACGAGCCAATTGGAAGCTGGGGATGATTAGGTCGCTATGATGGTATGAGGACCGGATTGGTTACTTAGTGGGGGGGGGTCATTGGTCCAAACCGTTGTAAAACAGAAAATGCTTTGCAGCGAAAACGAGACTTGGGGGGGGTCCTCCCCGGTTCTGTTTGGTTCCAAGTCCCTCCCCAGTTCTATTTGGTTCCAAGTCCCTCCCCAGTTCTGTTTGGTTCCAAGTCCCTCCCCAGTTCTGTTTGGTTCCAAGTCCCTCCCCAGTTCTGTTTGGTTCCAAGTCCCTCCCCAGTTCTGTTTGGTTCCAAGTCCCTCCCCGGTTCTGTTTGATTCCAAGTCCCTCCCCAGTTCTGTTTGGTTCCAAGTCCCTCCCCAGTTCTGTTTGATTCCAAGTCCCTCCCCAGTTCTGTTTGATTCCAAGTCCCTCCCCGGTTCTGTTTGGTTCCAAGTCCCTCCCCGGTTCTGTTTGGTTCCAAGCACCCTAACTCTCACCATAGTGCCATGACTGTAACTGAGTAGAAATACAGAAGGGTGGAGAAACGGGGGTGTCCAGGTCGTCTTCATAGCAGTCAAGCTTCATCAGATCTCACAACACCAGAGGGGTATCCTACGAAGCCAGCTACATCTAGTCTGGGTTTTCTAAAGCTAACCAGATTCAGGTAGCTTGACATAACTTCACAGCAGTTAGGAAAGCTAAGGCTAGCTTTTTCAAATATATTTTTTTATCCTGTAGCACAAACTCAAAAACGTTCTGGGACACTGTAAAGTCCATGGAGAATAAGAGCAGCTCCTCTCAGCTGCCCACTGCACTGACGCTAGCTAATACTATCACCACCGATAAATCCATGACAATTGAGAATTTCAATAAGCATTTTTCTACGGCTGGCCATGCATTCCACCTGGCTACCCCTACCCTGGTCAACTGCCCTGCACCCCCCACAGCAACTCGCCCAAGCCTCCACCATTTCTCCTTCACCCAAATCCAGATAGCTGATGTTCTGAAATAGCTGCAAAATCTGGACCCCTACAAATCAGCCGGGCTAGACAATCTGGACCCTCTCTTTTTAAAATGATCTCCCGAAATTGTTGCAACCCCTATTACTAGCCTGTTCAACCTCTCAGCATCGTCTGAGATCCTCAAAGATTGGAAAGCTGCCGCGGTCATCCCCCTCTTCAAAGGGGGAGACACTCTAGACAAACAGATCACCGACCATTTCAATCCCACCGTACCTTCTCCGCTATGCAATCTGGCTTCCGAGCTGGTCATGGGTGCACCTCAGCCACGCTCAAGGTCCTAAATAATATCATAACTGCCATCGATAAGAGACAATACTGTGCAGCCGTATTCATCGACCTGGCCAAGGCTTTCGACTCTGTCAATCACCACATACTTATCGGCAGACTCAACAGCCTTGGTTTCTCAAATGACTTCCTCACCTGGTTCACCAACTACTTCTCAGATAGAGTTCAGTGTGTCAAATTGGAGGGGCTGTTGTCCAGACCTCTGGCAGTCTCTATGGGGGTGCCACAGGGTTAAATTCTCGGGCCGACTATCTTCTCTGTATACATCAATGATGTCGTTCTTGCTGCTGGTGATTCTCTGATCCACCTCTACAGCCTACAATGACATTCTAGATGATAAACATTACAGGGCCACCCCAGTAGATTAGAACTGTTTCCCTGATAACATTACAGGGCCACCCCAGTAGGTTATAACTGTTTCCCTGATAAACATTACAGGGCCACCCCAGTAGATTAGAACTGTTTCCCTGATAACATTACAGGGCCACCCCAGTAGATTAGAACTGTTTCCCTGATAACATTACAGGGCCACCCCAGTAGATTAGAACTGTTTCCCTGATAACATTACAGGGCCACCCCAGTAGATTAGAACTGTTTCCCTGATAACATTACAGGGCCACCCCAGTAGATTAGAACTGTTTCCCTGATAACATTACAGGGCCACTCCAGTAGGTTATAACTGTTTCCCTGATAACATTACAGGGCCACTCCAGTAGGTTATAACTGTTTCCCTGATAACATTACAGGGCCACCCCAGTAGGTTATAACTGTTTCCTGATAAACATTACAGGGCTGTTTCCCTGATAACATTACAGGGCCACCCCAGTAGGTTATAACTGTTTCCCTGATAAACATTACAGGGCCACCCCAGTAGATTAGAACTGTTTCCCTGATAACATTACAGGGCCACCCCAGTAGATTATAACTGTTTCCCTGATAACATTACAGGGCCACCCCAGTAGATTATAACTGTTCCCTGATAAACATTACAGGGCCACCCCAGTAGATTATAACTGTTCCCTGATAAACATTACAGGGCCACCCCAGTAGATTATAACTGTTCCCTGATAACATTACAGGGCCACCCCAGTAGATTATAACTGTTCCCTGATAAACATTACAGGGCCACCCCAGTAGATTATAACTGTTTCCCTGATAAACATTACAGGGCCACTCCAGTAGGTGGTAGCTGAGAACACCAGTCAGCAGGAGGAGAAAGTTGCAGTAGTTGTAGAGAAAACACATCACTACACTTTTGTTGTGCGTCGGTTTAACAACAGGACATGAAACAAAACAAACACTGTGCCTTTACAATAAAGGCACAAAATAGCATATGGTTGGAGCTACAGTTCAATAAACTACATTTCCCTATCTGTCAAAACGCACTGTGTACAGCCCACTAGCAGTAGTAAGATGCAGGCGGTAGTATGGGCCAGGTCAGTGTCATAAATATATTCAGTAGCACAAATATAGTGAGTATGGTAATTCTAGTGAGTAGGGTAATTATAGTGAGTAACTATAGTGAGTAGGGTAATTATAGTGAGTAGGGTAACTATAGTGAGTAGGGTAATTATAGTGAGTAGGGTAACTATAGTGAGTAGGGTAATTATAGTGAGTAGGGTAATTATAGTGAGTAGGGTAACTATAGTGAGTAGGGTAATTATAGTGAGTAGGGTAATTATAGTGAGTAGGGTAACTATAGTGAGTAGGGTAATTATAGTGAGTAGGGTAATTATAGTGAGTAACTATAGTGAGTAGGGTAATTATTGTGAGTAGGGTAACTATAGTGAGTAGGGTAATTATAGTGAGTAACTATAGTGAGTAGGGTAATTATAGTGAGTAGGGTAATTATAGTGAGTAACTATAGTGAGTAGGGTAATTATTGTGAGTAGGGTAACTATAGTGAGTAGGGTAATTATAGTGAGTAACTATAGTGAGTAGGGTAATTATAGTGAGTAGGGTAATTATAGTGAGTAACTATAGTGAGTAGGGTAATTATAGTGAGTAGGGTAACTATAGTGAGTAGGGTAATTATAGTGAGTAGGGTAACTATAGTGAGTAGGGTAATTATAGTGAGTAGGGTAATTATAGTGAGTAGGGTAATTATAGTGAGTAGGGTAATTATAGTGAGTAGGGTAACTATAGTGAGTAGGGTAATTATAGTGAGTAGGGTAATTATTGTGAGTAGGGTAATTATAGTGAGTAGGGTCATTATAGTGAGTAGGGTAACTATAGTGAGTAACTATAGTGAGTAGGGTAATTATAGTGAGTAGGGTAATTATAGTGAGTAACTATAGTGAGTAGGGTAATTCTAGTGAGTAGGGTAACTATAGTGAGTAACTATAGTGAGTAGGGTAATTCTAGTGAGTAGGGTAACTATAGTGAGTAGGGTAATTATAGTGAGTAGGGTAATTATAGTGAGTAGGGTAATTATTGTGAGTAGGGTAACTATAGTGAGTAGGGTAATTATAGTGAGTAGGGTAATTATAGTGAGTAGGGTAACTATAGTGAGTAGGGTAATTATTGTGAGTAGGGTAACTATAGTGAGTAGGGTAACTATAGTGAGTAGGGTAATTATAGTGAGTAGGGTAATTATAGTGAGTAACTATAGTGAGTAGGGTAATTATAGTGAGTAGGGTAATTATAGTGAGTAGGGTAATTATTGTGAGTAGGGTAACTATAGTGAGTAACTATAGTGAGTAGGGTAACTATAGTGAGTAACTATAGTGAGTAGGGTAACTATAGTGAGTAACTATAGTGAGTAGGGTAATTATTGTGAGTAGGGTAACTATAGTGAGTAGGGTCACTATAGTGAGTAGGGTAATTATAGTGAGTAGGGTAATTATAGTGAGTAGGGTAATTATTGTGAGTAGGGTAACTATAGTGAGTAGGGTAACTATAGTGAGTAACTATAGTGAGTAGGGTAACTATAGTGAGTAACTATAGTGAGTAGGGTAATTATTGTGAGTAGGGTAACTATAGTGAGTAGGGTCACTATAGTGAGTAGGGTAATTATAGTGAGTAGGGTAATTATAGTGAGTAGGGTAATTATAGTGAGTAACTATAGTGAGTAGGGTAATTATTGTGAGTAGGGTAACTATAGTGAGTAGGGTAATTATAGTGAGTAGGGTAATTATAGTGAGTAGGGAAATTATAGTGAGTAGGGAAATTATTGTGAGTAGGGTAATTATAGTGAGTAGGGTAATTATAGTGAGTAGGGAAATTATAGTGAGTAGGGTAATTATAGTGAGTAGGGTAACTATAGTGAGTAGGGTAACTATAGTGAGTAGGGTAATTATTGTGAGTAGGGTAATTATTGTGAGTAGGGTAACTATAGTGAGTAGGGTAACTATAGTGAGTAGGGTAATTATTGTGAGTAGGGTAACTATAGTGAGTAGGGTAATTATAGTGAGTAGGGTAATTATTGTGAGTAGGGTAATTATAGTGAGTAGGGTAACTATAGTGAGTAGGGTAATTATAGTGAGTAGGGTAATTATAGTGAGCAGGGTAACTATAGTGAGTAGGGTAACTATAGTGAGTAGGGTAATTATAGTGAGTAGGGTAACTATAGTGAGTAGGGTAACTATAGTGAGTAGGGTAACTATAGTGAGCAGGGTAACTATAGTGAGTAGGGTAATTATAGTGAGTAGGGTAATTATAGTGAGCAGGGTAACTATAGTGAGTAGGGTAATTATAGTGAGTAGGGTAATTATAGTGAGTAGGGTAATTATAGTGAGTAGGGTAACTATAGTAGACCTTCACCTGAAGTGTGCAGGATTTAAAGGATTTAAAGGAGGGGAAACTATTCAGTGTTTACAAGACCGTCTCTTGATCTTGCTTTCAACTCGATGTCATTTTTGCAATTCAATTATCTCCATGTCAACTCCGACAGGTAAAACAAATACTATCTGGAATGTGTCAGACAACCTCCTCAATCTGAACGGGGAGGAAAATGTTTCAAATAAATATAACAACCTCCCCTGTGTCATTTAACTCCTGAAAACTCCTGTTGAATTCAGATGACAGTTTCTCCAGGTTGGGGAACAGAATTCTTGCAGGAGAAAAGCATCTTTGTTTTCCGATGTTTTGCAACACTTCCTCCAGGTTGGGGAAGTGCACCGGCCTTCCATTCCTCAGCTGAAAGGCCTTGGTCTTAAAGGCAGTTACAGCGCTGATCATGTGTATCACATCTTTGTCTTTTCCCTGAAGCTCATAGTTGGAGCTGGTTCAGATTTGCTGTTTTGTCCATCATCAGACAAGTCCCTCACGCTCCTCACTTCGTGACTCCAGAAATGATTTGATCTCGGGCAGCAAGTCAACCAATCGCTGCAGTACTTTCCCGCGACTCAACCACCTTACGTAAGCCTGGAGAATCAGGTCACCGTATGCGGCATCAAACTCAACTAATAAAGATTTAAACAAGCGATGCTTAAGTTCTTTTGCGCTAATCGAATTAACAATCATAATGGCAAGTGTCATGACATGAGACGAGTCCACAGCTTTACTAGTTGGTGCTTGCTGATGGATCACACAGTGATCGTTGAAAAACTCTGGGAAATCGGGATCACGACGGCACAGTGCAACGAAGCCCGAATGCAGCCCACGCATTTCTGGTGTCCCGTCTGTAGTGATCGCTACCAGCTTATGGATGGGAATGCTGTTATCATGCACATTACATTTAAACTCAATGTTTAAACGGGCTGCCCCCAGGTGGTAGGGGGTGGCAACAACACGTCTGCCACGCTGATCCTCAACACTGGGGCCCCTCAGGGGTGTGTACTTAGTCCCCTCCTGTACTCCCGTTTCACCCACGACTGCGTGGCAAAAACACGACACCAACACCATCGTTAAGTTTGCTCAATGTGAGCAAGACAAAAGAGCTGATTGTGGACTACAGGAAAAGGCGGGCCGAACAGGCCCCCATTAACATCAACGTGGCTGTAGTGGAGCGGGTCGAGAGTTTCAAGTTCCTTGGTGTCCACATCACCAACGATCTATCATGGTCCAAACACAACAAGACAGTCATGGACAAAATCTTTTGCCCCTCAGGAGACTGAAAAGATTTGGTATGGGTCTCCAGATCCTCAAAAAGTTCTACAGCTGCACCATCGAGAACTGGTTGCATCACTGCCTGGTATGGCAACTGCTCGGCCTCCGATCGCAAGGTGCTACAGAGGGTAGTGTGTATGGCCCAGTACATCACTGGGGCCAAGCTTCATGCCATCCAGGACCTATATAATAGGCAGTGTCAGAGGAAAGCCCATAAAATTGTCAGAGACACCAGTCAACAAGACATAGACAGTTTTCTCTGCTACCACATGGCAAGCGGTACCGGAGTGCCAAGTCTAGGACCAAAAGTCTCCTTAACAGCTTCTACCCCCAAGCCATAGCTGGCTACATTCTTTCTTTGACAAACATTAGAAATATGAAGGCCATGCATCGTTTTAGTAAATAATACCTTGCTTTTTCATTACAAAAGTATTTAGTGGTGTGGCTGTCAGCCAAATAAAGTTGCACTTCTGTTGTCCTCTGATGAAAAGTTATTTTCTGCCAAATGTGTTGCACTAATGTATTTTCTGTGAAGGAAAACTATAGTTACATGTCCCTGGTCACTCTATTGAAGCCAAAAAAAAACCCCAGCTGACTTTCAATATAAAACACGACCCCTGTCAATACACAGCTTGACTCCTGCCTTCTCCCATTGTGCTATTTACAAACACATGACTGACTGTTCTGGGGAGCTACGGTAAGCTTCATAATGTAAAATAATGTGACAGGTGAAATGAAGAACCTGCTTTATCTCCTAACCTATTCCACAGCAGGCATTTACTTTAAAAAGTACCTAGAAATATTAAAATGTTATTGAAAAACTTCAAAGAAATACAGTATAGACTGTATTGAAAAACCATTCGGTGGCTAGTTCCAAATACCCCGGTACACAGTATACCGCCCAAGTCTAATATACACACTACCTAGTGAAGAAAATGATTAAAATGTTGACGTGGGACACAATAAAGTCAGCGCCGTATTGGTCCCTAAATTGATCAGATCTCCTGTGTAGCTGATGCTAGATCTTCCACCAACATATTGAGCCTTGGCCTGTCTGTCATGGCTTCCCATCTCCATGTTTTAACTAAGATTAACATGCTGGGACGGATAGACTCACACCAGTGGTCGCTGGCTTCGCTAAAAAGTTCCAGCACCAAGTCCCTTTGCAACTAACAGCATGTTTTATTCTTCCCTCCTAGCTTTTCCCTTGTGTTCTGCCAGAGACAGAACCCAGCCTTTCTGCAGAACAGGACTCAGCCAAGCAGAAAATGAACCGGCGTGCTTAGAGGGGAACACGGCCCAACTTGGCAACCGCACGTCGGCCGGGTTAAGGGGGAGAGAGAGGGGGGTGTTGCTGCCTCCACAATTAAGATGTCCTGAGTTGTCAAGAGCAATATTCCAAAGGACAGCTGATTCTCCCCATGGGTTCTTCTCCAACTCTTAATGAGCAAGAACATGCGTCTTAAGATACAGAGCAATGAAACTAAGACACAGATACAGTGTTCATATTCACCTACGGTAGTGTCAACACGCATTCTGAAGTCTAATGTCCAGTTCCACCCTGTCCTCAGACACGAGGTGAGGGAATGGATTGGTTGGCGAGCGAGGCTGAGAGGGGCGAAAGGTGATTGATTTACAACAATCTGGCCTTAATGCCCACCTGGTACAGCCAGGAGAGGACTGGCCACCCCTCAGAGCCTGGTTCCTCTCTACCCAGTACAGTCAGGAGAGGACTGGCCACCCCTCAGAGCCTGGTTCCTCTCTACCCAGTACAGTCAGGAGAGGACTGGCCACCCCACAGAGCCTGGTTCCTCTCTACCCAGTACAGCCAGAAGAGGACTGGTCACCTCTCAGAGCCTGGTTCCTCTCTACCCAGTACAGCCAGGAGAGGACTGGTCACCTCTCAGAGCCTGGTTCCTCTCTACCCAGTACAGTCAGGAGAGGACTGGCCACCCCTCAGAGCCTGGTTCCTCTCTACCCAGTACAGCCAGAAGAGGACTGGTCACCTCTCAGAGCCTGGTTCCTCTCTACCCAGTACAGCCAGAAGAGGACTGGCCACCCCTCAGAGCCTGGTTCCTCTCTACCCAGTACAGCCAGGAGAGGACTGGCCACCCCTCAGAGCCTGGTTCCTCTCTAGGTTTCTTCCTTCTAGGGAGTTTTTCTCTAGACACTGTGCCACTGGGCTCCCGAGTGACACAGCGGTCTGAGACACTGCATCTCAGTGCTAGAGGCGTCACTACAGACACCCTGGTTCGAATCCAGGCTGTATCACAACCAGCCGTGATTGGAAGTCTCATAGGGCGGTGCACACATTGACCCAGCGTCGTCCGGGTTTGTCCGGTGGAGGCAGTCATTGTAAATAAGAATTTGTTCTTAACTTCACTAGGGTAGGGGGCAGGATTCTGAATTTTGGATGAAAAGCGTGCCCAAATTAAACTGTCTGCTACTCGGGCCCATAAGCTAGGATATGCATATAATTAGTATAATTAGTTTCCAAAACTGTTCAAATAATGTCTGTGGGTATAACAGAACTGATATGGCAGGCGAAAACCAGAGGAAAATCCAACCAGGATGTACTAATATTTTGAAAGGCTGTTTTTCCATTGAAAGCCTATCCACCATACAAAGACCTAGGACACAGTTCACGATCTCTATGGCTTCCTCAACATGTGACCAGTCTTTTGGCACTGTTTCAGGCTTTTACTCTGAAAAATTAGGGAGATACAGCACTTTCAATGAGAGGACAGTGGAAATTTCCAGACATGAGGCAAGCGCGTGATCGGGAGCGCGCATGACTTCTTTACCTTTTCCATTGACGAAGCTTTTGTCCGGTTGAAATATTATTGATTATTTATGACAAAAACAACCTGAGGATTAATTTGAAACATCGCTTGACATGTTTCTACTATCTTTTATTGTACTTTTTTGACTTTTCGTCTTGGTTTTGAGAGCGCGCATTGTGCCTTTGGATTTCTGAACTAAACGCACCAACAAAACTGAGGTATTTGGATATAAAGATGAACTTCATCGAACAAAACGAACATCTGTTGTCTAACATCTAGACCAGGGAGTGCCACCAGATGAAGATCATCAAAGGTAAGTGATTCATTTTAATGCAATTTCTGACTTTCGTGACACTCTCCATGGTTGGAAAATGGCTGTGTGGGTTTCTGTGTTAAGGTGCTGACCTAACATAATCGCAAAGTGTTGCATTCGGCGTAAAGCCTTTCTGAAATCTGACACAGCAGTTGCATTAAGGAGAAGTTTATCTGTATTCGTATGTTTAACACTTGTATCTTTTATCAATGTTTATGATGAGTATTTCTGTTATTTGATGTGGCTCTGCACTTTCACCGGATGTTTGTTTGAGACAATGCATTTCTGAACATAACACACCAATTTCAAATGAGGTTTTCGGACATAAAGAGGAACTTTATCGAACAAAACACACATTTATTGTGTAACATGAAGTCCTGTGAGTGCCATCTGATGAAGATCATCAAAGGTTAGTGATGAATTTAATCGCTATTTCTGACTTTTATGAGCCCTCTCCTTGGCTGGAAAATGGCTGTATGGTTATCTATGACTAGGTGCTGACCAAACATAATCATTTGGTGTTCTTTCGCCGTAAAGCCTATTTGAAATCGGACACTGTGGCTGGATTTACAAGAAGTTTATCTTTAAAATGGTGTAAAATACTTGTATGTTTGAGGAATTTTAATTATGGGATTTCTGTTGTTTTGAATTTGGAGCCCTGCAATTTCACTGGCTGTTGTCGAGCTTGTACCAGACAGGTTAACTAACTTGCCTAGTTAAATAAAGGTTCAATAAGTTAATTCTGCATTGCTTGCTCTTAGGCTGGGTAACTGTCATGCCCTTAAGTGACAACTGCTGGCATAAAAAGGGTTTTCTAAAAATAAATGTGATTTGTGCAGGGGCAGCGAGGCTTACCTTCACACTGGTTTCTGGGTAGAATCTTCCATCTTGTTTTGATAACTGTTTCCAGAATCTGCAGAGCATAGTACTGTAATGCACAAGGAGAGAAACAGCGCTAGGTGACAGTGGTCATAGCAACGCTGAACATTAAAAACATGGTGTATATTTTGGAGCAACAGAAACAAAAGAAAAACATGAATTGAGTCTAAAAAAAAATAGAGAGAGATTTTTTTCAACATTTTCAATCGGATTGAACTACATTTCATGCAGATTTTTAAGTAAGTAAACATTTCAATAAAAGTGCTATTTTAGTTTTGGTCTCTACGAGCCACCGTAGGGCTGAAGGCATGTAGAAGTCCTGCTGTTTCTCCCAGGACCACACCAGAAGGTGAACGACCGAGGGGAAGAACACTAATACACCTCACAACATTTGTTTCGTTCAATACTACTGTTTTATTTGGTTTTTAAAAGTGACAGATTCTGCTTGTAATAAAGAATACTATATAAAATAAAGATATTACTATTATTACCACCACACCATTGTTTTTAGTTACGTCAAACCAAGTAGCCTGAGAGACATTGCAGGTTAGGTATACAAACTTAGTCTAAGCAATTTGGTTTTAAAAGGTTGTCAGCAGGTTTAAAATGTTGTTTAGGAACCACCAGCGTAAGACTGGCGTCTTACTGCACCTAACAAACCTCTAACCTCACAACAACCAAAGTAATCAGGTTGTGTGTGCATCCCAAATGCCATCATATCCCTTATATAGTGCACTACCAGCTTTGGTTAAAACGAGTGCACTATATAGGGAATAGGTTACCATTCTAGACACGGACCATTTTTTCACCTTAAACTGGTGTGTCTCAAAAGAAACAGCAAGACCAGCCACAGGTTTTAATTTGTCCTATATCTATCAAATGAATGACATACTTTTATAAAGTCAAGTAAAAAATAAACATTTAAAATGTTACAAAATACTGTATTTTATTATTTGGTCTATTGTTATTTGGATCAACAGTATTTCAACTGCAGGGATCACTGTTTCAAAAGGTGGAAGACAGTAGGGGTCACTGTTTCAAAAGGTGGAAGACAGTAGGGATCACTGTTTCAAAAGGTGGAAGACAGTAGGGATCACTGTTTCAAAAGGTGGAAGACAGTAGGGATCACTGTTTCAAAAGGTGGAAGACAGTAGGGATCACTGTTTCAAAAGGTGGAAGACAGTAGGGATCACTGTTTCAAAAGGTGGAAGACAGTAGGGATCACTGTTTCAAAAGGTGGAAGACAGTAGGGATCACTGTTTCAAAAGGTAAGGTGGAAGACAGTAGGGATCACTGTTTCAAAAGGTGGAAGACAGTAGGGATCCCTGTTTCAAAAGGTGGAAGACAGTAGGGGTCACTGTTTCAAAAGGTAAGGTGGAAGACAGTAGGGATCACTGTTTCAAAAGGTGGAAGACAGTAGAGATCACTGTTTCAAAAGGTGGAAGACAGTAGGGATCACTGTTTCAAAAGGTGGAGGGACAGTAGGGATCACTGTTTCAAAAGGTGGAAGACAGTAGGGATCACTGTTTCAAAAGGTAAGGTGGAAGACAGTAGGGATCACTGTTTCAAAAGGTGGAAGACAGTAGGGATCACTGTTTCAAAAGGTGGAAGACAGTAGGGATCACTGTTTCAAAAGGTGGAAGACAGTAGGGATCACTGTTTCAAAAGGTAAGGTGGAAGACAGTAGGGATCACTGTTTCAAAAGGTAAGGTGGAAGACAGTAGG